>NW_016175831.1:0-116 GCF_001687245.7 Rhagoletis zephyria
GAAGAAGTAGAAGTCTTACACTGCAATCCTGATTTTTCATATGTTAAATAGCCACAGATCGATCTCACATTAACAGAATCAGTACACGATGTTCCGGCATTAACAGAATCAGTACA
>NW_016175831.1:141-9705 GCF_001687245.7 Rhagoletis zephyria
GTATGCATATATGAGATGCCGACCGGTTCATCAGTGACTAATATGTTTAACATATACCAATTCAGACTGTTAATATGTTTTTTCAATTACATTGGACTGAGATCCTCTCGGAAGGTTAAAAACTACTTTCATAAAACTCATAAAACTCATAAAAAATAAAGTAGCTTTAAAAAGTATAAGTTATTAGTTGAAAAATGTATGTAAACGTCCTTTTTCAAAAAATAAAAAAATAAAAATAAAAAAATCAACGCTAGGTTTCCTAAGTTTCGGTATTTATATGAAAAAAAACCGTAAAAGCCGTCAGCAAAAAAAAAAATTTAAAAATCAATGCGATTTTTTAGCCATTCGAAAGTTGCACTAGTTTTACTAGAATTTTATAAGCTTGTTAACTGCGTACCTAAAAAATTTATAAAAATTCTGGTCAAAAATCTCGAAACTTAGATAAAAACTTGAGGAATTTTTCTAATTTCTGTATAAAGTTTGAAAGTGTGATAGTTTTGGTCAAAGCATGAACCATATTTTTTTTTATAAAAAAATATCAAAAAAATTTTAGCTTGAAAAATATTGTAAATATTAAAAACGAAACACCATTCATCCATTTTTGACCGCCACCGTAGATATATTGATATAATTGGGTGGTGAAGAGGTCTGCAAGAGTTCAAGTGGAAGCTCGCCCGCCGCAATGTGGCTTCAACTTTCACCTTCGCGTTCACCTTAAGTTTACTTCCGATGTTATTCACGCAAGTGCTCCTACATACATCTATATACATATATTTATTTAATGGTTTGTTAACATAAGAAAAAAAAGAAAAGAGTAAAAAAGAGTCTGACGATTAGGTTCGCTAACTAGTTAATCATATCATATTTATTAAATAAATAAAAACTAAGATTTGAGTGTGCTCCTCACTGATTGCCTGGCCTATTCGATGTACATAAAAAAATTTCGTGTTAAAACACATTTGTCGGGTACAAAGGGCTCATTAAGCACTTCAAAAATCTGTTCTCCAAAATACATATCGTCGTTTAAAACACAAAACCGCTTAACTGACATTTGCTGCTAAAAATTGGATTTGCTCACTAAAGCTGTTGGATAAATCCTTATTCATTCATCCTAAAAAATACACGAGTCAGAAATGCGATTGATTTAGAAAAGAGAACCATTTTGAAATATGAATTTTTTTTACTCTCTAAAAAATAATTTATGCAACCACACATACGCGGTTTTACATTATGTTGGTACGCGGTTTTGTACTTTAAACGACGACATGTATGCATTTACTTGCCAAATTTAGTCAAGTTATTAAAATTACACACGCTTCAACAATTATTTCCACGCCACAAAATCTACAATTCTGATTAAAGCAATGATATCCGTTTCCTGTTAAATCAAACATTTATGTATGTAGGCACAAAGTGTTGGTCTCACTCAAATCCCCTGAATGAATTTAACATTTTATGGTCATTATCTGTATGGGGTAGATATGGTATGAATGTGTGCTGTGGATTTACTACATACATACATACATATGTATTCATATATATTATATACGCGAACAACGCTTGCAATGCATGCACGAAACGTTCACAATCTGCCGCAGCGTGTCCAAATGTTGTACTACCTGTCGTATGGGTGACATTCAATTACTGTCCAACCACAGGCTTTGAGTGCGTGTTATATGTATGTAAGTACTATTCGATACAATAATTTAGTGATTTACGCTGGTTCGCTACAACAGCGAAAATTAATAATAATTTACAAATAAGAAAGGGAAAGGGGAAGGATTAAGAGAAATATATGTATGTATGTATGTAGTTTGTGAAAGAAACCTGTCAATGGGAATACTTTGAAAACCTATGCCGCTTTAAACCAAAATGGTATGCAATCAATTAAACTATATTGTAACCGGATCTTTCTTAAGAAAAAATAATAATTTAATCGTTAAAATTGGACTGTTATCTATAGCTTATCATTATTTTGTGCGATTTGTTATTTATTTTCTGAAAAATATAGTGGTTTCTCAGGATTACTTTCTGTTTCCGGTTCTTATAAAACTCTGGGGACGCCAGTGCTTCCCTTCCATATCAAACATGGACAAAAAAAAAAAAAGAAAGAATCATGACGGATTTAAATAAACATTTGTTTCTTGCTGAATTAAAAAATGCTATTTGCGTTTTGATAACTTTTACACTTTCACTGTAAATGCAGTTTGAAGTTGAAAATTTGGGTTCTTTCAAAAGTGAGGTGTCAAATTACAAAGCTTGGCCTGTACATGTGCTATAAAGTTTTTTATTTTTGAAAAGGGCTGCCACCTGTTCAAAAATTTAGTTACAATTATTTAATAAGTTAAATGAATTAGATTTTAACAACATGGATATCAATTGGAATGGCAGAGGGGTTGCCATGTTTTAAAAAACGAAATTCATTTTAACTAATTATTTTGGTAAAAACTTGTCAAACTTAGCTTAAATTAAGTGTTTAGGCACGACTACTAACACCAAGCGCCTAAATGCATGCATATGCACTTCTCAATTGCCATATAATAAAACTTTCTTAAGTTATAATTTCATGGCAATTCAAAGTATGTTCGGCCCAGTCTGATGCATCGTGTGGGAAATGTTTCCGGAGTTTTTTGCGGCTTACAACCATGCAGAGGTGATAACTGACGGTTACCATTGGCCACAACCCGCTACCCGCTACTTTTTGGGCCAATAAATATTTGTTTTTATATAAAAAAGTGTCTGAAACTTTAAAGTGAGTTCAAGGGTTCAGTATTCTAAATGAATTTAATAAAAAGGAATCATATCATATCATATCATAATCAAATAACAGATACCATGTCACAACCTTTGAAACAAATATTTGAATATTTCATGTACGTAGATTTTTTATAATTTAGCTAAATTCTACTTTAAAAACAGGTGGCAACCCTATTCCAAATATCTTTCGTCTGCCTAACATATCGTACCTAATTCCCTCAATTCAAATGGAAATTGATTTTTGAAACAGATGGTAACCCTCCTAAATGTAAAGCCTTTTCAAACCCATTTCAATTGTTTTTCATATTTATAATTTTTTTACTTATTAAATTATTTGAGTTTAATTTTTTAACAGGTGACTTAAAAAAGAATGGCTCAGGTGAGGATAAATATGTATAAGCTGATCTCTAGTAGCTTCTTATTTTTTCAAAAAGAGTTGCCACCTGATAAATAAGTTAAATTCAAATTATTTTTAAGCGAAATCAATTATCTCACTATGAGTATCGATGGAAATGGTTTTGAAAAGGCTTTATTTCTTAATTACACATATGTAGGACAGTTGCCACCTGTTTCAAAAAGCAAGTTCGACTTAAATAAAGGCTGATGTGGCTCTGACTTACATAAATATTTGGTTCAAAATGCGTTAAGTGCAATATCCATTTTTAACTTCGTAATATTAATTTTGTAATAAAATTAGGTCCATAACCTTGATAACGGCTAAAAAACCTTTCCAGGAGTACCAGATACGTACATACATATTGATATATGTAAACATCCTATTATTATTATTACAATGAATAATTAATGTTGATATGGCAACTACCTTACTTTATACTATTCTACTTAGCCTATTTACTGATTCTCTAAATTACCGCACGTGTTACATTTTGTTCATTAAAACCTTAAAATACAAAAGGTGTTTTATTTCGAGTTTCATTTCAATTTAATGAACAAAATTATATTGAAGAAGTATGGATAAATACTTGCGTCCCGAAAGTTTCGACATCGAACCATCGGATAACTCCGCTACTCGTGCTTGGGAGCATTGGCGGAAAAGATTCGAAAGTTTCATCGCTGCTCAGGAGCCGGCCGAAATGGACGGGGTAACTCAAGCATCTTGGGACGAGGCAAAGCATCGACTCCTGATAAACCACGTCTCCCCGAACGTATACGTTTACTTCAGTGAAGCACGAAGCTTCAGGGAAGCAATTGATTTGATGGACAAGCTCTACGTTAAGCCAAAAAACGGTATATTTGCAAGACATGCACTCGCTACGAGAAGGCAACGCTCTGACGAGAATATTGAAACTTACCTGCATGCATTAAAGCAATTGTCGAAAGACTGCGAGTTCGCAGCCGTTGATGCTGATACAAATAGAAGCGACTGCGTACGAGACGCGTTTATATCAGGAATTTCCTCAAGCTCAACAAGGCAAAGACTCCTTGAAAACTTAACCTCGATCAAGCTTACAACCAAGCTCTATCTCTGGAAACAGCTGAAGTCAACTCCTTAAGTTTCAACTCCATAGCCGTGAACGCAGTCACAGACGAACAAACTACGGACCACCGCCAACCTCAACAAAACGTATTCAACGGGGATCATTTCGCTGCGGCTCACTTCAATCGACGAAAATGTTTTTTTTTGTGGTGGTCAACTACACCTTCGCAAAAATTGTCCGGCTCGTGAAGAAACATGTCAACTGTGTAACAAAAAGGGACACCTCGCCACTGTTTGTAAAAGCGCCAAGTCTCTCGTCCCTCAGGTCGCAAGCAGGCGAAATTCAACAGCGTGTATCACAGCTGCTGCGCCTCACTCTTTACACAAAGCAACCGTTCCGGCCATTATACGCGGGTTTAGAGCTGAAGCCCTTTTAGACACCGGTAGCTCGGTAAGTTTTATTAACGAAAAATTCGCCAATAAGTGCGGATTCAAAAAAGACTTCTGCAACGCCACATTCTCCATGGCCTCGTTGAGTCACACCTCTAAGGTCGAAGGCCAAACTTCACAGTCCATTACCTTGGGAGATCATAAGTACGATAATGTGAATCTTCTTATAGTCAAAAATCTTTGCTCCGATTTAATTATCGGTCACGATTTACTTCAAGAGCATTCATCATTAGAATTTTCATTTGGCGGTCCTAAAAACACTCTGCATGTGTGTAACGTAGCAGAGGCATCGGTACCGCCTGTGCCACTTTTCCCCATTGTCTCTCCGGATTGCAAACCTGTCGCTATTAAATCACGTAGATATAACGACGAGGATAGCAAGTTTATCAAGGCTGAAATCGAGAAATTATTAACGGAAGGTGTAATAGAGGAGAGCAAATCTCCTTGGAGAGCACAGGTCCTTATAACTAGAAGCGAAACTCACAAAAAGCGACTAGTTATTGACTATTCCCAAACAATCAATCGCTATACTCAGCTGGACGCTTACCCTTAGTATCAAAAGTCGCCAAAAATAAGTTTTTTAGTCTAATAGATTTAAAAAGCGCCTATCATCAAGTACCCATCTTACCTGAAGAAAAGAAATTTACGGCGTTTGAAGCACTTGGAAATTTATACCAATTTCGACGTATCCCCTTTGGTGTCTCTAATGGGGTGTCATGTTTTCAGCGGACTATCGATTGGATTATACGGAGAGAAAAGCTGCAGGACACATACGCTTATCTCGACGATATTACCATCTGCGGGCAAACTCGAGAAAATCACGCTCAGAACCTAGACCGATTCATGAACGCCGCTAAGAAATACGGTCTTACTCTCAGCCGTGATAAATGCAAATTTACACAGGACGCCATCAATCTCCTTGGCTACAACATATCAAACCACATCATAAAACCCGACGGCGATCGGCTTAGGCCTCTTTTAGCATTGTCAGCGCCACGCGACATGCCTTCTTTAAGAAGGTCCCTGGGAATGTTTGCTCATTATTCTAAGTGGATACCTAACTTCTCCGAAAGAGTTCACTCACTCGCTAAAGCGACCGCTTTTCCGCTCACCAGTGACCAACTCAAATGTTTCGAAGGTCTTAAAAGCGACATCGCGAGGTCCTCAATCCATGCTATCGAAGACCAAATTCCTTTTACTGTCGAAACGGACGCCTCAGAGCATTCTATCGCAGCCGTGCTTACACAGGACTCCAGACCTGTAGCATTCTTTTCTAGAACATTGAATTCTAGCGAACAAAATCACTCGGCAATAGAAAAAGAAGCCTACGCTATCGTCAAATCGTTGAAGAAATGGAGGCATTTTCTTATTGGAAAACGGTTTAACCTAGTAACCGACCAGTGATCAGTATCCTTCATGTACGACAAAAAGCATGCAAGCAAAATCAAAAATGAGAAGATCCAAAGATGGCGTTTGGAGCTTGCACCCTTCAAATATGATATTATCTATCGTCCAGGAAAGGACAATCATGCCGCGGACGCTCTCTCTCGCGTTTGCGCTACTATGGAATCGCGTAAAACGAAACTTTTTTCGCATCATGAAGCGCTCTGACATCCGGGAGTGACTAGAATGTTCCACTGGGTACGGTCAGCTAACCTACCGTTTCGATTGAGGAAGTTAGGAATATGACAAATTCATGCCGTTCCTGCTCCGAAGTTAAACCTAGATTCTTCCATAGTCATAAGCATCAAAAACAGTTGATAAAAGCAACATCAACGTTCGAACGCTTGAGCCTCGACTTCAAAGGGCCAGTCCCAACTAATAACAAAAATAAATTCATTCTCACTATTATTGATGAATTTTCACGATTTCCGTTCGCTTTCCCGTGCCCGGACGTCAGTGCCAAAACGGTTATTAAAAATCTCAACGAGCTATTTACTACTTTCGGCATGCCTTCATATGTTCATTCGGATCGAGGCGCTTCTTTCCTTTCAACAGAAGTACAAAACTTTCTTCACTCTCAGGGTATCGCTACCAGCCGTACTACCGCCTACAATCCACAAGGAAATGGACAAGTGGAGAAGCTTAACTCCACTCTCTGGAAAACTATTATTCTAGCGTTAAAAACAGAAAATCTGGAAATTGAAAACTGGCAGCTAGTGCTACCTCAAGCCCTACATGCCATTCGATCTTTGTTATGTACCGCCACGAACTGCACACCTCACGAGCGAATGTTTGTACACCAACGGAGGTCTAACAATGGCGCTTCGATACCAACTTGGCTTACGAATTCGAGACATGTTTTAATGAAAAAGTTCAACCGAGCCAACAAATATCAGCCTATAGTGGAAGAAGTAGAAGTCTTACATTGCAATCCTGATTTTTCATATGTTAAATTGCCGGGTGGACGTGAAACTACGGTCTCTAACCGACATCTAGAACCCATAAAAGAGGGAGGAGAAGATATTTGTCTAGACCTAAATCCGGATACGGCGCCACTTAGCCTTCCTAAGCCGGTCACTGAAGAAGTAACAAACCTCTCTACGGATAAGGTACCAAATCAACCGCCGTCTGCGATGGAGCAACCGGATAGCCACAGATCGATCTCACAGAACCCGGCATTAACAGAATCAGTACACGATGTTCCGGAACAACCGATAGCCCGGAGATCCAGCCGCCAGCGCCGGCCGCCACAATATCTTGAGGATTATTTGCACGAGTAAAAAAAAAAAAAGAACAGTGAGGGTGAATGATATATGTAAACATCCTATGATTATTATTACAATGAATAATTAATGTTGATATGGCAACTACCTTACTTTATACTATTCTACTTAGCCTATTTACTGATTCTCTAAATTACCGCACGTGTTACATTTTGTTCATTAAAACCTTAAAATACAAAAGGTGTTTTATTTCGAGTTTCATTTCACATATATTTTGGGACAAAAAAAAATTCAGATTTTTTAGTGAAATTTCAAAGTCTGAGCTGAAAAATTTAAAAAATTTCAAAGTGTAACAAATCACTAACTATAATTTACCTGTGGCATAATAGAAGCCAATAAAAGAGAAGACTTGTGTACCAAACTACAGTGTATCTAACAGAGGAAATTAAGATTTATAACTGCGCTGTTTTGTTTCTTAACGTTTATTTTGCTACAATTAAATTAGCTAAAATACTTTTACTACATCAAGAGGAGATCATCCCAAAAGAAGAACATTTATTTAATTCATGACAATAAAATTTTTCGGTGAAACGCGAGATTTGTCAAATTCTTAATAGTTTCCTTCACTGGAGTTGTTTGACTTCAACCTAGCTACCAGCAAAAATCAATGATCATAGCCATAACTGTTTCCATGGTGGTACACCTGTGGATGTTGAGCGTGTCCGATGCGTTTTACAACAGCGTTGAAGCCATTGTGATCGTCAGCCGTATATTCTACAACGCGCGTAGTACCATCAGCTTCCGCCAGAGTATAGCCACCTATGTAGTAATGTAATGGACATAAGAGTGTTTATGATTTTCCTATATGAAATTGATTTGATTTAGGACTCACCCTTCACATGATCACCATCCCGATGCTCCCATTGACTCTTGTGATCGCCGGTGTGCGCGTCCTTTACACCATAATCGAATGCGTATTTAGGATAATGATATGGTTCATGCTGTACGTAGTCATGATAATCGTGCTGATCGTAACCATGATTGTGACCAGAAAAGGGTGCAAAATTGGCGTGGCTCCCATGCTCGTGAGTGTCATGTACTACTGAGGCATAACTGGTAGCATGACCGTATGGAGCATACCCGGCGCATGCAACTCCGAAGAGGACTACAGCGATGACGATGAGATGCGCAAGTTTCTGCATTTTAGTTGAGATTAAAGTATTTACTTGTTCTTTTTGCTCAACTGACTAGTGACTGTGCTGGAGGTCAATGTTAAACTGATACCAATCAGCTGTCTACAGTTTATATTTATACTCTATTCCTTATACATATGATTGATCTTTACAAATATTACGTTCTACAAGAGCAGTTGAATTTATTCCATAGCGAAACACTAAAATCTTTTCAAATTGGAGCATTAACTTTACATTCAAATTCTTGACACAAGTTTTAACGCAGTAAATGCCAATAAACTAAAATGAAAGCTCAGTTTCTACAGAATTCGTTCATACCTGCTACTAAATAAAATGTATATAGACACACGCCCAGCCCAGTTTTTGACAGCAAATACCAACAAATTGTTTATCTATTGTATCAAATACTTGCTTTGCGCTATGACTAAACACATGTGTATGTATGTACATATGTATGCACGTGCTACATCCAGCATATTTATGCATATTACTGCACTTTAATTAAGCGATCAACGCCATGTACGTTCACACATGGTATTGTTGTTGTTTTTGTTTTTGCTTTTATAATATTTCGATTCTTCAAGTTGCTTGGGCCCACCACTGTGCAATGACTTTGTTAATTATGTTCATATATACATACACAAATTAAATATAATAACTTATAGCATTTGGGCGAAGTATTCAACAAAAAAAAAAAAAACGTCGGTCAACTTTAATCAATATTTCATATAATATACGAAATCTTAATGTTCGGTTTTGAGCGAATAGCTAAATCTATATTTTGCAACAACTGTAAATAAATAAGTTTTTACTATTTATCGGCATTTTCCATCTCGGTTTAGTATAAATAGAATTCATAGAAAGCCAGTTGGCATCAGTTCAGCATTGTTCTCCAGCAGCGTAGAGTGAAAAAGTATACGTTAAGTCATTAAAAATAAAACAATATGCTAATCCCCTCGTGCATTGCCGTCATCGTAGTAGCATTTTTTGGAGTTGCCTTTGCAGGATATGTTCCGCATGGTCATGCCTCGAGTTATGCTTCGATAGTGCAACATAATAT
>NW_016175832.1:0-9704 GCF_001687245.7 Rhagoletis zephyria
TTTATGAGTTGCCAAATGAAAATTTCCTCAATTGTTGGGATTTTTTTTTATATGCGCATGCAATGTCAGCGTCGGGTTGAGTTAGTGCTGTTGTCATTAGAGGCGAGTATGTGCCACAAATCAGTGAGGAAAATGAATTGGATTAGGTTTAGAGGCGCGAGACAATGCGCTTGGTCGATTCGGCTCGGCTCGGTAGCTTTGGTTTACCTTTTGGCTGCTTGTTTATGGCTTTCCAATGCTAGCTTGCCATATTTTATAATGTAATTTTTTTTACGTCTTTCTCACATGAGCCGATCAGTATGGATTAAGCAGCAAATATGTGTGTGATTGGACAAATTATGTTCAAAAAATTTTAAAATTCTAGCAAAAGCCAAATATAAAACCAACAACCGTACCAACAAGCTGCCGCATGCCACTCAGCTCTATCTATGACTTGCTCATTTCTACCTCTCCCACTTACTGACTTGGTTCTCATTTGAAATAATTTTATTACAGTTTTTAATAATATCTTATATGAAGTATTCAATAAATTTACTAAATTCCTTTATTTTAATTTTATATTTTCAGGTTCTTCATGCTTATCTCTTGGCTGTAAAAATGGTGGCACATGTATCACAAAAAGCAATGGACTCTCCTTTTGCAAGTAAGTGTCATTTATTCGATTTTTCTTTGTAAAATAATTATGTTGCTGTTTTTTTTCGAAAAATTCAAAAACTCCAAGCAATGCGCATTCAATTACAATTATAAACATCAAAGCATCGATTTTAATGGATTAACATAAAATTTTATTATTTTTATGTTTGCGCATGCGCAACATATTTGGCATTTTAATTAGGCTGATGAGTGCGAGGGTGGTGGCGATAATGGCGAAAAAATGCGCAAAGCGTGAGAGGTTATTTTGATTTGCGTTGACAGTTTAATAAAGCGCTTGAAAGGAATTATAAAGAAACGTGCATACATATGAACTTTGGTAAAAAAAAAAAACAATTTTTGTAGTTTAGCAATTCTCGATTTTAGGTCAATATGTCGTGATTGGGGATTTGCCATAAACGTTTTTAAACAACTAAATTTATAAAACGAAGTATATCAAATTAGAATGAATTAATTTTCTAACTGGTAGAAGGTGTTTTTTAAACCAAGGCTTGGGAGGAAAGTTTTTTTTTTCATCATAAAAATGTTTTTTATTTATTTATTTACATATCGGGTCCTAACCGCAAACAAAAGGTAGGCGACGTTTTCTTGAAAATTTTCTTTTCGATCTAGATGCTCTAGGAAAACTTTTGCATCTAAAAGAAAATTTAAAAAAATTGTCATGTAAATTAAATAGAATGGAAATTTATTTAACACGGTTGTTTTTAGTCGCAAAAAATAATAATTTAAGTAAGTTTATTAACAGAATATTTTTTTATTGAGCTTGAGGCCGTTATTATTGAAACTTTTTGTGGAAAAACATGAATTAAAATATTTCAAAATCGTTTCTAGGGCAGAAAATAAGAAAAACTAAATATTGAAAATTTTTCTTTAAGGAGCTAAGGAGAAAATTAATATTTTTAGCTCTTTGCTCCTGCTTGGCTCCAGCTAAAATCCTTAGCTCCTTAGCACCTTGCTCCTTAGCTCCGCTCCGTTCCGCTGCCCTGTTTTATACTAGCAAATATTTTTACTTAGGACATTCTAGCGCTCAGCCCCAGCTAGATCTACTAGGCTAACCCTTCGGAAGTCATTCCCAACATAGACTGTTTGTTAAGTTGGGTGATGTTAGGTTCCAGATTATATGTGGTGGATATACTTTGTTCTCCAAGATGTTAGTCTAAAACTTTACACATAGCATATGCCCCTTAACTTTACACATAGCTCGGCTACTGCCTTCGTTAGCCCACAAAAGTATCAGTTCGTCAACGCAGAAAATCCAATTTTACAAAGATGGTAAATTATCTAGCAGTGCACTGTCAGGTATCCAATGATACCTAGTCCTACACCCTACCGGCTGAGCTGAAATAATCGTTCAAGGGCTTCACGGGAATGAGTTAACAATCTCTTGGATCGACTTTCACCCTGTAACGTACGTATGGCAGTGATTTGCAACCAGAAAGTTCTCCCAGCTTCCTAAGAGCTCTGCTGTATATCCATTGGATGAACCGCAGTAAAACTGAGTGTCATACATGCCTCGTTTGGCTTGGCACTCCGGCTGATGCCCTTTCATTACCACCAATGCCTTCTTGACATCTAGATATCACTTTTTTGAGCGTAAAAACTTAATCGTTCTAGTATTCCCATGATCAAGTTCGGATGCATAACAGTACCGTCAGTGTGATTACTGCTTCACAGCGTCCATTTTAATAAAACTTTTAGGGCTTAATAAAGTACTACTTTAGTAATTCTGACAACGGGACCCTTATGAAGGGATTTAAGACACTTCAGGAGCCGGATTCGCCTTCGCTTTTGGCCACAACTAGACACTTACTTCGCCTCTTGTGAGAACTCAACCTCCATCCCCCACTAATTTAGGTTTGGTCAGATTGAACTCTTTTTTTTTTGATAAATTGCACGCTTCATTGGGTTTATTGGCAAGCCTTTTTCGGCACGGTTGGATTCAGGGCCGCCTGTAATATGGAGCATACAACGACAGCCTCCTTATGACATTCGTGGATATTGTTACTCCCTATGAGCCAGAGAGGGAAATAGAAAAATTGGAACAAAGTGATGCTATTTGACAACAAAGTGTCCTTGATGGCAAGAGTCTCCACTAGTTGTGCAATTTAATTAGTTTTTCGATTACCAGACAAAACTTCACTTTCGCTTAGCATCAATCTCAAAAACGTGACTCTAAGTTAGGCGACGTCCATTTGAATAAAAACGAGAAACAGTTGATGATACAGACATTGCCTTGTCTAGCCAGCATTCTTGTCTTCACTTCGGTAAATTGCACTCGGTCTTTTGGTATTGACATTGGTTTTCCGTTAATTTCTGATGCATGGATCTATTACTTCTAGACTTTACCATGTCAATAACCTTAAATATACAACAAAAGCTCGCTCAGTTAAAAGCCTTTCTATGGGGTATCTAGCTCGCTTGGATTCTTTGGGTTTTCTTGTCTTTTAAATACCCAACCGGCTGAGTAGTTACCGCCGAAATCTTGCACTATTAGATGAGCTACATAAGCGGTCTAAAGATATTGTTAAAATTAGTCTTCTTTAAATTTCACTGTCCTCTTCAAAGTCTTATTTTTTTTTTTTCTCCATTATCAGCCCACATGAAACGAAAAGAACTCATCTTGTATAATCAGTAGGTTTCGTTGCCTATGGCACCTAGGGTATTAAAAAGTTGCTTTGACTTGGCTAGTTCTCTGTCTGGTCTTTTCGCGAAAAACTGCAATCAGTCTTCCTCTGAGAATTTAGGTCAATAGTTTTTATCCTTAATTCTTCCTCCCCAAAATATTCTGGGTTTAAATACTCAACCCCAGGTATACTACATACTTTCATTCTGCAAGTGATCCTTTGAAATATTTATTTACTATTCTTATTGACATTGATAGTGGTTCTAAGCTAGCAACTAATTATCCATAACTTCTGATTTCTTATGACCGAATTAATGCCTAACCTTTCTCCGTAAGAATTGAATTCTTAGATTCACTCATTTTAGCAGTTTAACTTCGAGTTAAAGCGTTAACCCGATATTCCCAGAGTGGACCAGTTACGATACGATGTTAAGTTTTATATTTTGCCTTTTTTTATTTCTCTACCGCATTACTTAATTTAAGTTGTCAGCGCAATTTATTTAATTTGCTTTATTTGCTTTGTTGCCATCACAATTTTTAAGCCTTATTTACATAAGCATTAGTTTTTGTGTTATACAAGCAATGAAAATGATTTTATTGGGACTACCGATGAATTAATGGCAGCAGACGCGGGGCTTTTGTGACGCTGGCAGTTGATAGTTGTTTATGCGAAATATATGTGTACATTAGGGTGGTCCAAAAATACATGTGACAAATTAAAGCCGGAACTTAAATGCTCTCACCCACCTCTTAGTATGGTTTCATATCGAAAAAAAAACTTTGATATTTTTCGATCGGAAAACTTTGTTTCTCTTCAGGAGACTTCCAAAAACAATACACAATTGTTTATTTAAACATTTTCTATTATTAACTATTTTTTATAGGAACCTCAAGAAATTCAATGGGGAACTCAACTGGGGTTTCTAGAGGTCCTTTGATTATTAAGAGTTCCATATCATTTCTACATGGGAAATACATGGAAAAATTTGAGCGCTTTGAGCGACCTCTATACAACAATCCTAGGGGAGGGAGCAATCTTACTTTTTTTACCACCCTAATATTCATACAAATGAGTATATAGAGCCTATACGGGTATTATAGACAGATGGATAGCCACATGTCTTTTAATCCGAGCGTGCTTTAGGCTTTTTACTGCCAATGACCGATGAAGGTAAAGACGTGCCAAATAAAAGTTTGTTTGTATGTATGTATGTATATGTAAATATGAATACAAAAGTGATATATGTATGTATCTGTTTTGAGTTGATGTCTTGCTTTATGGCGAAATCCCTAATTGCCTAAACTTAATTGTTAATCTTGTTGATGGGCTTGAAAATGGCTTCAGCTATTTCAATATAAATTAGCATGTTGTTGCTGTGACCTGCGTTTAGTTCATATGGTGTTTCTATGGCTAAGTGCTATCTTGGATTTGCCAAAGAAAAAGTTAAAAATAAGAAACCTCAACTAAAAATACACGCAAAGTAAATTGTAGCTAAACAGGGTAATGCCCATTATCAGTTGGTGTAATTACAGGCTCGCTTACTCATCGCTCTAAAAACGTTTTTAGCCCGACAATGTTGGAAACCTTGAGAAACTTACTGGAAATCGAATTAAAATGCGATACATTTTGCTTACCGGCCGCATTCCACATAACATTGCCACGATCGACCGCCATAGTGAACTTGAATCAGAGTTGAAAAGCAAAGGTAGATTTACTTGCAAAAAAAAAATCCGCCGCAAAAATGTATTAAACACTGAAAGCCGAAAGAAAAGTAGAGACGACTAGTTAGGCAGGCAAACAGTCAGTCAGTCAGTAAGACAGCCAGCCAGGCAGGCAGCCGGTAAGGCATCCAGCTAAAAGGGCAAATAAGGCAAAAGCCAGCTCAGCTCGAACGCAATCATTAAATCTTCACAAAAGTCTGCCGCGCTTAAGCGCCGCACTCCTAACCCCGCAAGCCAGTCGCGTAAAAAAACCTTTCAAAGTATGCCGATCGCACTGAGTTGGTGTTGTGATCGAAATCCGTGTGCTAAGAGAAAAGGTTCCCAAAGGGACTCATCAATGCTGCGGAAGAATGGCAAAAGAGAGAAACGAAACAAAAAAAGAAACTATAAAGAAACGAAAGTCTCAAAAGCGCACATCAGCTAGCAAACAATGGCCTAGTGGCACAACAAAGCTTCGATATTGGGATTTTAGCTTGAAAATTGTCTGCGCCATGTAGAATTGCTGGCTCGGCCGGCCCAGACAGATAGCGCAAGAATGAAATATACTAGAAGAAAGAGAGAAATTAAAATCAACCGGAGCAAAGGGAATGCAAGTATTTTTTTTATAGATGCCACATTGTCAAGTGAATTTTTGATTTTCTTTTTCGTTTATTTTTTCTTTATTTAGTGGATGCGACTAATGTTTAAATCTATTAAGTAAATTAATAAAATTTAATTTAAAGTCCCTTTTCCTATCATACCAAAATTCTAATCAATTACCCCGGCATTCTTACGTCCCTAAAGTCTTTCTTAGCTCCCGCACATGTATTCCTTTTAAGCAGGACTGTGAAGACGTTTGGCTCTAGGGTTTGCAGATACTTCTACATCCTTATACGCGGATGGCTGCAAACTAAATCGCCAAGAAGGAAAAAGAATACACTCATCTCTATGTTTTAGACTACCAGGCCACTGCAGTGCTTTCCACTCAAAGCACGCATCTACAAAAGAGGCAATTCTTTGGCTTATCGATTTTTTTCTTATTCTGCCTTAAGTAGCTACATATGCACTTTCATCCTCATCGATAGTAACGATAAAATGCAGACAAGTCCTTAAAAAATTAGCTACTAAATTTGTATTTACTTGGCAGATGAATCTAGGAGAAAGAGAACTTTCGTAACAGACGGCAACTCCTTTCACCATGCCCTTATCTGTCTGCATTTGATGGCTTGAATTACGTTTTATGAATAGAAATAAAAAGTAGTTCCCCGAACTCAGATGTAAGACACCCGAGAAATCTGGTCCAGCTTCGATATGAAAAAACCCGACTCACTCATTCATATGTATAAGCATGTTTGTAGAACGCAGTTAGTCAACGACGTAGCGTAAACGTAGGTTGACGTACGTAGCAGCATATCAAATTTACTGTTGATAGAGAGAGAGAGAAGCAACGGCAACGTCACCGCCATGCGGTGGTGAGTTTTCGTTAACACGCGAATCCCATAAAGCAGATCGTGTCTGCGTCAACCTACGTCTACGTTACGTCGTTGACTGTTTGAGCTTTTAGATAATTAGCTGGTCTGTGCACGAAACGAACTTTGCCCAATTGTTTTATGGTCTGATTATGCATACTTCGCATAAATTTCAAACTGTAATTCCATATGTACATTGTATGTATTATGTATGTATTCCATTACACAGATATTAGCAGAACTTTTAAAAACTTAGCGATCTGTTGAGTTTAGATTTTGCTTCACATTTTCTTAAGTTACACTTTTAGTGCACTGGTACAAATGGTTGTGCGAAGTTATGCGAAGTATGCATAATCAGACCCTAACATCATTGCAAATGTTCATGGAAGGTACAGGGTCGGTAGATCAATGGATTCGACTATCCCTCAGGGGATAGCTGGTTGTATGCTTATTTGAATTTTAGTATTTTCCCTGGACCTGGCTATTTGTCCGACATCTTTTTTTTTGTGCGTCGTTTTTTCATTCAGATGAAATTCATGAAAATTCTTATTCACAGACTAGTACTTATTACCTAATATTTAGTGTATGTGAGCAGCCTTTGGCCAATTTAGTTCAATGTGTTAGAAAATGTGATCGCAAATGAGCATCGTTTCAGCGGTCTTGTGGGTAGAATGGAATTTAGTTTAGGTATCAATCGTTAACTGGGTTTTGAGGTTTCCCGAAAAAAAAACCTTTGGAGTTTCTTGAATCTGCCAATTTTACTGTTTTGATCTACTAACTCATGCACAAACATACCTACGTACAAATGTTGCATTGCGTGACCCCAATATTTTGTGAAGTTATTAGGATTGGTTTATTGGTTTGGTGAACTATCTATGTTTGTATGTAAGCAAGCACTTTGTTAGGGCATTCGACAGGGAACAATAGTAGACATTTTCTACTCCTATCACTTAAGCGCTTATATGTATGTATTTACGTACATATGTATGGTTGTACATACATTAGAGTGGTCCAATTTTTGTATGGGAAAAAAAAATTTCATTCTAGAAAACGGGGCACCCCTTTTGTTTTTTCCTTTTAATATTTGTAGTATCTGTACCAATTTTCAGTGGTAGTGGGTCGGGGTGAAACTGGCAAAAATATTGGTGATTTTTATAAAAACGTACTATTGGCATGACAACTGAAGCTTGTGATATTTTTTTAGATAATTTAAATTTGAACTGTTCTTAGGTTACTTAACCAATTGTTTGATATGTATGGTATGTACGCAATACTTCTAGAGTAAACTATGAGCATAATGAGCATCCTCTAAATTTATACCTAGAAACGTAAGGTTTGGTACCAGCGCCTCTTTCAGCAAGAGGAAAAATTTTGAAAGGTGCCCCAAACCCTATCTTGGAGTTTTTTTAACCACTCTAATGTACATACATACATATGTTTCATTTTTGATATTGAATGAACGGGATCTATTCATACATAGTACATTTGCTGAAAGTCTTGTACAATACTGCTTGCTTACTGCTGATTGATGCTGACTGTCTCATTTGACTCACTGAGGATCTGCGGATGATTGCAAAGCTACATTGAGGAGTCATATCATAGCTTGATGGCAGCACGCGCTTTTTTAATGCCATACTCACCACACTCCACTGGCCATTAGAGCGTCTGTCCAGAGGAGGCCGCCATTCATTGCTTAGCCAAATTATACAGACATTCGGTCATCCAATCAACCATACATTCATTAAGCTACACAACATTTCTTTGCTTATCCGCAACGCCAGCGCGATCATTTTTGCTTATTTGTGAAGAAATATTATTTTCTTGCTGATGAATCTTCTTGCTTTATAGCCATTGCGAGATTATAATTACGCAAACACAGATACATACATACATACATATAATTTTAACCGCTTTTACCTACATTTTTTCTTGATTCCACATGTCAAACTCGAATCCAGCAGTCACGCCGCACTTTTCTTTTCAACCCATTTCAGCTTGGCTATATTTTGAATTCACCTCTTAGCAAGCCGCTAGCGGCCAGTCTGTCAGTTGGCTGACTGCTTGATCGCTGACCTTTCACGCGTCAAATTATGTTCATATGTATGTGAGAATGTGAGAGTGTGTTAGGTGATTTATGCACTCACGCACGAAGCGATGTCTCGTCACAGTCGCTAAGAAATCAGAATTGATTTTAATGATGTTGAAATTTCACAACAAAATTTTCAGTGAAACTTAAAAAAAAAAATTTAATACTGATACTAAAGAGCGTGTCAGACGTGGTAATATTTCGAACTTTTCCTTGCAATGCGCTGTCAAATTGAGAAAAATCTTTTTGTCACTTTTCGGAAATCAGTTTCAGAAATAAAAGTTGCAAGATGTGACTACAATTGAGAGAGCGCAAATAGATTTCGGAAATATATTTCAACTTGCTCGTGCTGCACTGGCAATTTGCAATTCGCCTTTCTGAAATAAAAAGCCTCTTCCGAAAAACACTTTACATGCAAGGTGTGAGTGCTCATGCAACTGCTTTCTGAAATTTCACAATTTGACAGCCTTTTCGAAATATATTGCATTGCCACGTCTGACAGGCTCTTAAGACAATCGCCTTTTCTTCTTTGACGTAGATGAAAATAAAAAGTTTAAATTAAAAATAATGAATGGTGGTGGAGATGCACAATGCAACTCACTGTTATAAAATGCATGTATGAACAAATATATGTACATATGTACCTATATGTATACATTCCTTCATATTCATAAATGTATTCCTTAATGTGTATATGTGCCTGTGAATTTTCTTTATTTTTGGTCATTCATATGGCTTTTTGTTTCCTTTCCTGCAAGTCGCGTATGATGAGTAATTTCAGTAATGATTCAATTAAAATGTATTCCTCCTTACGTAAGTATGTACACAGGTGCATACATACCTACCGTATGTATTTGAGTACATTTTGCGAACACTTCTTCTTACATACCTGCAGTCATTTCTGGTCTCCACTTTGAAAAATAGTAATTTTTCGGTTGTAACTTTGTATGCACATACGTGCATATGCATATACAAAGTTATAAACATACAATTAAGTATTTATGTATGACACTTTCTTTCCTAAATAATTTATTTAACATGTCAAACCTTTCACCAAAAATATCTACGATTAAAGATTTAAAATTTGGCAATCGGCATATTTTATAAGCTCATATAATTTTTGTATATTAAAATGATGATCCTTTCTAAAATATTAAAATGTTTATTCATAGAA
>NW_016175833.1:0-2430 GCF_001687245.7 Rhagoletis zephyria
CATCGAAAATTGAACCGATATTATCGATGTTTCAAAAACATCGATACATCGTTTGCATCCCTAGTAGAGACAAATTCAAGTTTTGCAAATGCTCCATCATATCGGTAGAGAACATTAAGTCAGAAAGCCAATTTTCATTCTCCAATTGCGGGTAATGTTCCGATCTCAATTTGAGTATGTGTATATAAAAAGAATAATATAAAAAAGCAACACAATGGAAAAGAATGTCCTACAAATAAGAATGGCTTTTAAAAAGTAAAAAAAGCCCAAAACGTTCTAAGCAAAAAGAAAGTAAAAACAGCCTCATTTTGCTAAGCAAAGGGCCACATTTGGCTCAAAGAGCCGCGTTTGCCCACCGTTGTAATGCATTCTCAGTTCTGTTCTATCTCGTCATTTCTTTGAGAAATTGGCCTACTAAGTTTTTGATTTTTATTGACTTAGAAAGTATCACCCCTATTCTGCTACTCTTTCGTATTCGGATTTTGCTACGATTCGTAGAAATAGTATGCTGCAATCCGAATCGCATTTTCGAACTTTCGAAATCCGTAACAATGGCATGCCTAAAAACGAATGAGTAATCTTTTGTGCAAGCAAGAAATATTGGTGGTGTTCATTTAAACAGATAAATTTGCCTTTCTCATATACGTATATTTTTATCCACTGCTTCATATAAACGAGCAAAAAAGAATCTTTGTTGCCCCTTATCGAGAAACTTGGGCCCGGTTTAGTTTTTTGTACAACGATTTTCGGTTGTTGTGTCCAAACGCATAGCCCGAATTCAAAAACTTTAACATACATGTGTAATCAAAGGATTCGCATATTTTTAAGATATATGTTTCAAACTTTCTACCACTAGCTTATTAATAAACTCGGTTTGCACTATGCACTTTTTTGCAAATTTCGACGTAGATTCTGCGCAAAAATACTGTAGACGGCGTAGCCGGAGTGATATGCACAAGAATTGTTGTATACTTTTGACAAGCGGAAACCCCTCTTCCCCGCAACACAAAGGAGAATTCTACTTAGTAAGGGTTATAATCCCTAAGCGCGGCCGAAGGCAGAAGCAAGCGGCTTGTGGTTCAACAATTCAACCAAAAGCTAACATATATGCGCCCATGGTTACTATGCTCGGCAGCTCCGCATACCTTTGTGAGTCCATTGCCATAGCGCGCTCTTACTCCGCTGCTATACACAGAAAAATAAATCAAATACTTTTAGCTCTTGATAAACTGTAACCTTAAAGTATTTGCCGTAAGAGTCGAATTCTTATTTTAACAATGAAATTGTCATTTCAAAAACTGTTTGTATGTTGATTCAAATGCGTAGCATTTGAAGCAACAATTGGATAACTGTTGATTTTAAAACAAGAGTGAAGTTCTTACAACAACAATGAAAATATTTGTCACAAGAGTGTTTACCCTTGAAATTAGCTTTTAACTGCTTCGCTGTTGAATTAAGAATAAATCTTTGCCTCAACAACGAAAAACTGTCAATCATGTATAAAACTAACGGTACTATCAAGAATGTCGTAGTTGAACTAAAAACTTTAGTTGTTGCTGTAAGAGTGCTCGTACTTAATCACAAAGAGGAACGCGTCATTTGTGTTTAATCTTTTGAGAAGTGAAGTGTGATTTTAACTTTACAAGTATAAATTGACAAAATGAATGCTGAAATTAATATTTTTGATGGTGAAGTTTTAAATAATGGTGAACACGTTTCAGTGATTGAGGTGGATAGTGATGTAATCAATTTGTATATTGATTGGGGGCTATCTGGTGAGTGCATCTCGCTTTTAACTGAATGTGGGATCAAATCTGTTGACATTTTATCGATGATGCATTCTCATGACATCGATGAAATATTTAACAAAACAGAACTACTTCTTATAAAATATATTTTCCTTCAGCATGGATTACTGACGTGTTGTGGCAGTGATAGAACATTACCAAACAGTGTTTCTAGTTGGATGGCAGCAAGCCAAGCATCCATAGAAAGGGCATCATCAAGTGATATAAACATTAATGAAATCTTGATTAAAACTATAAATGGAAAGGATATTTTAACGAAATATAATGCAAATAATGTTTTAGAAGAATCAGATCAAACAGCAATTGCAAGAATAGTTGTAGATCATTTTTCTTTCAACAGAATCAAAATGGATCCCAAAATAATGAAAAAAGTTGCTGATGCTATTGTGGAGATGTTTCCAACAGAAAATGTTCTAACGTACTATGCACCACAATCCGGAAAAAAAACCCATCAGGAAAAATATATGATCGATATTTCAATGCGATGTATAAACGCAAACGTAATGCAGAATCTCCATCCACAAGTGCCGCTGCTAAAAATAAAAGTAATGTCGAGCCAATCGAAGAAAAATTGGCTTTCTCGCAATATTCCCCAAAATATTACGGTATCATGGAAAGAAAC
>NW_016175833.1:7057-9704 GCF_001687245.7 Rhagoletis zephyria
TTTATTTATTTTTAATAATTTTATTTTTAATAGTTCCTTCTACTATATAATAACAGAAACCACAAAAATAAAAGTTTCAAAGCTTGCACAAAATCCCACCAAAAAATCAAACTTAAAAAAAATGTTTATAAATATTTCGAACTTTTTATTCAGGATCTTTATAAGATTTACGGGTATGCAGTTTTGTAGCCCGTTCTTTTTTAGTCTGATAAAGTGCAAGTTTCAAGTCGGTAAAAGTTACCGTTGATTTTTTAGAATTTTTTCGTGGAGGGTGTTGCACTTTTTCTTCCATATAAAATGCTTGTCAACTTTGTGCACACACGAGCGCCTAGGCATATGCAACGGATTTGTGGCCATTAGCGGCAGCACAGTTAATGAATCGCACAATCGTTACTGCAAACAACAAAAATTGTTAGCTGACATCTCGACAAGTCGCATTGTTAAAAGTTAGTGAATCGCACTACAGGTATGTAAATTGAGAATAGAAATCGCTGCATCTTTTAGGCGCATCAATATTACATAGTTACATCTCAAGCTAATAAAAGGAAGGTAAAAAAATTCATTATTTATTGCATTTTTTCTATTTGAATGCAGCTGTGCATCATGCACACGATTTTATATCCCTCCAACAATATATGCGTTTTAGTGCAATTCAAGACCTTTAATTTCAGCCAAGGTAGAAGTCTCTAGGCCCTCTGAGAGCCAAGTTATAACAATTTTAAACCGAACTTCGAAACTGCTGTACTAGCTTTTATTCCGAAATTGCAAAATAACGCGTAAAATGACAAAAGAAATTTCTAAGTTTAACTTCAGAATCGTAATAATTTAGCTCCTAAAGGGCCTAGAGACTTCTACCTCGGCTGAAATTAAAGGTCTTGAATTGCACTAAAACGCATTTATTGCTCGAGGGATATAAAATCGTGTGAAGGATGCACAGCTGCATGCAAATCAAAAAAAATTAATTATATGTATATGAATTTTTCAAATTAAGGTGTTGATTTTTTTTCGTTTTTATACCCGAGCGCACTTGTGCACACGGGTATATTTACTTTGTTCACATGACGGTTATTTGTAACAGCCAAAACGAATCGAGATAGATATAGACAAATGTATACATAAATGCTCAGAATGAATAGAGAACTCGATTAAGCTATTTCTGTCTGTNTGAACTGTAACCACGCCCATTTATCAAATAACGGTATTTTCGAAAAATGCCATAACTGCGATATTTCAGTTAATATTGAATGCAAATTCTTGAAAATTTGTATGTGAAGTAGAATTGTGGAAAAAATTAACATTATTATGATATTTTTGAAAAATGGGCGTGACCCCGGCCACTTATGATGAAATGCGCTATCACAGTAGCTGCTTCACCAATCCTTAGCAAACTCGGTACGAGCCTTGGTTAGGGTCTAGCTAAACCAGTAACCACGCCCTCCTGCCGTATAAGGGTAATCTACAGAAATACAAAACTGCCATACATTAGCAACTACTAAAAAATCGATGATTGCAATCACCCCTGATTATAACGCAAAGGTAGCTTAGAGAAAGTTGAAACGACGATATTTGATGCCTGCGCTGGGTATATAACGTTCGGTTTCGCCCGAACTTATACTTCTTTACTTGTTTAAACAGTGGAATTGTGTTTCTAGTCTCAAAATCTATAATAGTAGATATTAGTATAATAAAAAATACAAAAAATATCTTTTTGAATATATCCGTTGGATTTTGCATGTTTTTTTCGAAGAACACTATTTTTGACCAATTTTTTAAGGTCAAGGAGTAATTGTGGCTCAATGGCAATATTTTTCTATGAAAGGCAATTAAATTAGCTTTCAAAGCCATTTTGTTTCATATCAAATTATTGCTTCTGTCGAAAGCGCTACGATTGATTCGCATGAAGTGTAAAGAGAGCACACTGTGTGCCGTCGAAAATCTTATTTTTCAGTCGAAAAATTTAATTTTGACATTTTAAAATTACTACGGTGTATTTTTCTCAAACACATAGGACTTAAAACATACGATTTATAAAAATATAATTCATTTATAAACAATATATAATATGATAAAATAAAATGTAATTTTTTATTCTTATTTTTGTAGATATTTTAAAAATTAATTAGATGTTGCGACTTGTCATTTTATTCCAGAAGACACGGTTTTGTAAACTTATCAGTTTTTGAATGACTAGTTTTCATTAAGTTTTATGGATCGAACATGTTGTGATAGGAAGATTTATAGGCATTTAAAACAGGGACCGCAAATAACATTTATCCTTTGAAATTTCAACTCAAAAAATCACGCAGAAAGAGAAATGCTCCGAGCAAAAAATAAAACTTAAAACGTAACGATTATTTTCCGAGCAAAAAATAAAACTTAAAACGTAACCATTATTTTCCGAGCAAAAAATAAAACTTAAAATGTAACCATTATTTTCCGAGCAAAAAATAAAACTTAAAACGTAACCATTATTTTCCGAGCAAAAAATAAAACTCAAAACCTAACGATTATTTTCTGAGTAAAAAATAAAACTCAAAATATAAAGATTAAACTTGATTTTTATAAGTAAAAATTAAAAAATAAAAATCAGTGCCGCTGAAGGTACTCCGAGTTATAAGAAATATATTGGTTTACTCCTTATGCACGT
>NW_016175834.1:0-9703 GCF_001687245.7 Rhagoletis zephyria
TCGAGTGAACAATTCTTTGTAATATGTTTTCGAAAACTTATGATACATAGATACTACAATACATGTATGAGCGAATTTCACCGAATTGTTACATTTTTCGAAAAAAAAACCGAATTCAATTCTCATATAAAAATTTAAGATTTCCGTTAATTTCTGCATGATCTAATGATACGATCTTTACCTAATTAGTAGTATGGGACCGCCTCTGAGGTACCACCCTTCCATTAAAAAATTATAGAAATCGGTTCACGTGGTCCAAAGTTATGCCGTAAAATACATTAAAAAAAAATATTCCGACGAATTGATAACCTCCTCCTTTTTTGAAGTCGGTTAAAAGGTGAAAATAACAACTCGTGCTCATAAATATATCCGTAGTTGTGTATGTAACGCATACGCCCCGTAGCACAATAAACAGCCAGCTAACAGCTTTACTTAAGAGTCATATTATTTATAAGTAATTAAATATTTCCGTGGAATATTTTCCTATAGTATTCTTCACGAATATAAGCGTAAATATGTATATTAATTTATTCATGGATATAACAATTTTAGAATGAATATCGAGTGTGCCAATAAAAATTGTAAATTTGGATTTTTATGTTTCGCAAATCATCATCATCTTGTAATCAATGCAATTATTTTTCATTTGGTGGCACAGTAGTTTTATTACTCTAGATTGGTTCATTTTGTTAAAATAAACATCTTCATCGTTTAATATAAACACTTTGAAGTATCTTAAACTTTTAAAATTAAAAATCGTTAAATTTCAAAAATTATAAAATAGCTGTAACAGATATTCTGCATGCTGGAATTTTTAATTTGGTTGCCTATATTTAAAACCTCACAGATATAGTGTATTTGGTGCCAACTTTCATTGCCTCTAATATCAACATTTTTTCTCCCTGACATCTGGGACTGCCATCTAAGCTAACCTACCCTAACCTTACCCTGGTGAAAAAAAATTGAAAATGAACATCGACTTTGATAGGACCTTGGGGGTAAAATGGACGACACATATATGAGCAAATCTCCAGAGTTTTTTTTATGTCAATCCCTTCTCACGGCAGAAAATATACGTTAAAGCATTATTCTTGCATTTATTTCAATAAATGGAATTCCAGAAACAAATACAATAAAAAATAAATGAAGTATTTGAACAGATTTAGTCTTAAAACGTTTATTTAGGGGAAGAAGTACTGAAATTACGAATGTTTTCATTGTCAGTCATAAAAATTATAATTTATTAATAATTTTGGGAAGTTTTCAAATAGAATGTTGATATTAGCGGCAACGAAAGTTGGCACCAAATGAAACATATCTGGGAAGTTTCAAAAGTGTGTCACCAAATTAAAAATTGCAGCATGTAGAATATCTGTCACAGCTATTTTGTAATTTTTGAAATTAAATTTTTGAATTTTTTTATTTTAACAGTTTAGGATACGTCAAAATGTTAACATTAAACGGTGAAAATGTTCTTTCCAAAACAAACCAATGTAGAGTAATAAAACTAATGTGCCAAGAAATCAAAAAAAAAATACATTACGAAGAAGCTCTACAGTTTTTATTGGCGCACTCGAAATTCATTCTTAAATTGTTATATATGTACATGAAGAAATTACGAATACTGTAGAAAAATATTCCATGCCAATATTTAAATACATACTTTTAAATAATATGACCTTTTAAATTAAGGCGTGCTAGTAAACGTGTAGCCGGTGGTGTAAGGTGCTACGGTGTGTATACGTTGCATATACAAGTATATGAGCACGAGTTGTTATTTTGACTTTTTTAGTAAATATTTTTTAAGTTTTCAATTAAATGAAATCTTGTTCTTTATGCGAAACTATAGAAATGCACTGTCAAAGGTAAGTATGCCACCATTTCCGAACAAAAAAACGTTTTTGTTGAAAAATGTCACAACTCGTGAAATTTGGCTCATATACTATGTATGTATGTACATCTGTGATTTGAATAAAAAATAATTGATTTTTCTTCAAATTTCCGCCTTTTACTTTAATTTATTTGAATAAATCGAGTAAAGGTCTGACATTTTAAGCAAAAGCAATTGCAAATTTTTATTCATACCCCAATCAATCCGCAAAGTCAACGTTTTCGATTGCAGTAGTACTGTAGCAACTGTCGAAAAAGCGCAAATCCTCTGAACTTTCGTAAAATTTTTTGCCAAATTGTGGCAACAAACAGTTAAACCTGCGCATGATAAAGCCGTTTCGGCTGGTTTCTGAACTATGCTGTATGTTACTACTTCTATTTAATGGTTTACATTTCACATTTTTGGTTTTGAAACTTTTTTCTATTGAATTAACACTTATCAGCGCCATAAAAGTTATTCACCGGTATACCGGCTCACCGGCCCGCTGGTTCACTCTCGCTTTCTGCACCTCTACTAAAGTTGTATTGTACTTGCGCTCCAGTGCTGTAATTATATATTTTATCCATTATTTCTTCTGAAATTGTTTATATGTAGACTAGTTAAACTAGTTGGCGGTTGCGTTGTAATGCATTTGGCAATTGTGAGCGCCACTTTAATTAATTAACTCAACTTTGCTTGTTTAAGTCATTTGATGACAATGAAAGTAGTGGTTTCTCGGTTAGGAGTTTATTTAATCGTTTTATGGTGAAATTGTGACCGTAATCGCTTATTAAAGCAAATATGTAGATATCTATTGGCATGACTTTTAATTTATTTACTAATGGTCGCATTTTATGAAGTTTATTGCACCTTACATTTAATAGAAGTTCGAATTTAATGATTAATGTGAAGTGGTATAAAAGTAAATAAATGAAATGATTTAAAAGCTAAGTTGGCCTGTTTTCCAGCTGCAGGTGGCGGAAGGTTCAAGGTTATTTGAAATTTAAATAGTTGTTCAAAAAAGTTTTATTATCTTAGGCGCAGTTTTTGCTTGTTAGTGATGACGAATACATACGATCGGCTTACAGTGAGTGATAAATTACATGACATGATCGACATGAAAGGTTAGATGAAAAGCAATTTGAACAGCAACGAAAAAGCAGGGCACAGAAACGGAAGGAATTCGTGTGCTTCCGAGAAATATTCGATTCGAGAGCGCATCGCAGCAATAAAGACTGCTTAGGACTGAACATACAGTAATGTGAAAAGTAATAGGAACACGAAAATTTGACCATTTTTAATATTTTCTTTTGTTTGTTTAATGTTTATAATTTTTTTATAAAAATGCATCGCGTTATCTAACAAAAACCATATAAATCTAAATTTCAAACTTTGTTAGAATAATTAGAATAATTCAGAAAAATTTTGCATTCAACTTTTTTACTAGGAATTTTTAGAAAAGTTCTGAGTATGCAGTTTTATAGCTCGTTAAATTATTAGCTTAATAAAGTGCAACATTTAAGTGGCTAGAATTGGCGTTGATTTTTATTAAACTAGAATTTAATGGGCTATAAAACTACATGCTTAGACTTTTTTTTTAATTTTTAATAAAAGTTGATGTTGTTGTAAAACTGTGTAGAATTTTTCTATTTTCCTACAAAGTTAAAAATTTGGAATTATATGGTTTTTGTTGGATACTGGTCACCATGTCCCTATTATTTTTCACATAACTGTGTGGCACGTTTTCTGGAGGAACGCGAAACCAATACGGCTATGTAAAATCACGTTGAGCCACACCTTTACCTCCGTTAGAATCGGGAAGGACCACTCCAGGCTGGTTGATACCAAATTTAGTATCAGACCGGTCGACTCGCTATGGTGCCACTTCTTTAATGTGATGTTGGAGCAGATAATAAGAGCCGCAGAACTGAACCGCTCAGATACAATTTTTACCAAGAGTATAAAATTGCTGTCGTATGCCGAGGACATCGGCATCGGCATTAGCAAACGCAACGTATAATTTATTTGCCTTTTCCAAATTGGATATGTAAGTAAAGCAATTAGATCTGGTTATAATTTTGAAAGGGTAGATGAATTCTTTTTATTTGGGAACCAAAATGTCAGGCCAACAACGCAGCTCCCACCACTCGGCTATGGCGGATGAAGTAGTTGGCTGCTTTGTTTGCTCGGGGAGCGTAGAACACAAAGAAAATGCAAAACTAGCATAGACCACCTTTTCGTCGGTTAGTATGGTGACTGCATTACCTATGAAAAGGTATGTATATGTCCATGCTAGTTTTCCACTTTCTCTGTATTCTACGATAGATTACCATAACGTGAGATTTTTGGGACAGTGCCAAAACAGGTTCTACAGATAACCTATTCCGGCCCTTAATAGATTTTCTTAACAATGTTCTCACCAAATAGAATTTGAATCGGTCCTCCCACACAAAAATTAATCAGAGATGAACACTTCTAGCGCCGAACAGATTCTCTCATTAACGATTATCTCTCGTAGTGCCTGGACTGGCACTACCACGAAATATCTGGACTAGCTCTAGCGCCTGATTTTCTCTAGTATGTTTATGTTGACAGCTCCAGGACAATATCTGTCATGCGACAGCCTTAAAAGGGCAACCCTGCCGGGCACATAATAATACTTTCCTGTTGAGATAATCACTTTTGATGTTGGAATACAAACTACTACATATATCCTATTGTTACCTATTCTATTGCTGGCAAGTTTTTTCTAGCAAGGATTTTTTGATACCGCCATGACAACTTCTGGAGGGTGACAGCCATACTATAATAACCTATCAGTGTAAATACTGGGTATGTTCTCCGAAGCTAAAATATGTGTACCAGAAGGAGAGAACTCATCACAGATTTTCATTTCTGCAACTGGCGAGATTCTCCTGAAAAAATTATCTCTCTCATTTCCCGGACTGGCTCTAGCACTGAACACCTACGTAAAATTTTAGTCGTCGAAATTACAACATGAAGAAGTACCAGATGCAGTATGAGGACATGTAACTCGATGTAGCCTGTTGTTAGGCGCACTTGATATTCTTTTGGAGATTTTTGGCGATCAAAATTAGCGATAGCGAATGTTGAAATCCGGGTGCTAGTGCTGGCTAGATATTCCTGACTATGATTTCCTTGGCATCACCAGGTCAAGCTCTGTCAAGCCGCTACGATACAATGGTAAATTAGTGACTGTATGGGAATGGGAATTCTGATTAGTAATTCGAAGCTGTCCAGAAATACTGAATAGTGGCTGCTTAGAGCAAGCGTTAGCTTTGTGTCTAGCGCCTGGATAGAATTCCTTGTCGGGTGCTAGGAGGAAGAAAACAAATGTGAGCAGCACCTATCCAAAATCGAGAGTTATTTCCGGTCAGTACCTTACGAGTAAACATAAAAAAGTTCGCCGTTCACCCCTAAGTATTTTTGAAAGGCAATTTCTATTAAAAAAAAAAAAAAAAATTTTTTTGACCCGACCTAGGGGTCACTTTTTTACATTTTTCAGTGGCATCTATGTACGTTTAACAATATTTTTTCCCGTACATAGTTCTGGAATCATCGAAATACTTCCTTAGCAAAAGTTTAATGATTTTTAGTAAGCCTTAATTTATTGACATTAGGGCGTTGTTGGGATCAATAAATTTTGGAACAAAAATAAAATTTTCTCTTTCAGACAAAAACATCGATGTATACATAATACTTTAACATCCGACTGTAAATTCCGGATATATGATTAAAAGGCGACCCCTATGTTCGATGTACGCGATCTTTTTTTACAGTACAATCTAATATTCAATCAATACGGGAGTGGTACTTTGTCGCATAAAATTTATTTTTCGTGATTGAAAGTTCACTGCAAGGTGGAAATATACAATACATATCGTGCGAATGGCCATTTGGATTTGAAAACATCTCGAATCTACTTTCTAATTAAATAGCTAAGTGGCAAAAGCGTACATGGCTTCCGGGAAAGGCTCCCCAATATATGTATGTGAAAATACAAAAACACAAAGCCACTCGAAAGTGTAAGAGTCGAAAAGTGTCAACCAATCATATTTTCCGCATTAACGAATTTACATCCATGCCACTTAGCATTTGCAAATATTTTTTCTCCAGACATCGAATTATGAATTCACTGAACACATTGGCTACATAGCAGCATGACTACTCGGCTGCTAACGTTCACTTGCTACGTGCTGCACAAAGCACTAAATTACACAATACTAAGAAAACACTTATGCAATCGAATGCAAAAGGTGTCTTTCATTTGGCATAAATCAACAATAGGCAAAACACATCCTGGCTGTACTTAAATATTACACACATACATGACATGAAGGCGGATCGTAAGATCATGTCACCAAGAGAGTTGTTTTAGCTGTGCAGATCCGTCTCAAAAGACGCAAGTTGACATTGACTTTTTCAACAACAGGAAAAAAAACTGCATAAAAAATAACAACCGAAAATTGAGTGTCCGCAAATTGTCGAAATTTCCACTTTTTCTTGCAGCTTTCATGCGTTCGGCACAATGTGGTGCAACTGGTTTGCATGTTGCATGTGCAGCAAAATGTGATTAAAAGGAAAAACTAGAGGCACGTCAGCCAAGAAATGAGTGTAGCATGTGAAATTTGCAAAAAAAAAACAACCAACGGAATAATAATAATCCTGTAAAGCGGTTTAAGCGCTCGCGCAGTTTTCATGAAGCTCAAGTCCAAGTGACAGGTTGCAGCCGAGTGCGTCCAAGTGAAGCTGTATGATTGTGGATTTGTGCATAATCTCGTACATATGTATGTATGGACATACATATGTACATATTTATGTATGCATGTGAATAAATAAGTAAGTGTCTGCGCGGTAGGTGTGGATTTAAAGATCACTGCTCCATGATGCGATTAACGAGGTGCATATGTTTGAGATAGGTTTTTGTGAATTCCGCTGGAAAATAGAAAGTGCTCGAGTTTAAAAAGGTTTGCGAAATGGAAAGTCAGATGAATAAATCAAGCTAAAAAAAAAACGTTAAGCAATCAATTGACACGCAATCGAGTATCATTCTCTGGGGATAAGTACGTATGTGTTACTTAGGTAAAACGCTAGATGCCCACACAACAGGGCAATTCTGGCTAAGACAGTTGAAAAACCTGTTGTAAGACAATTTAAGGACAGTAAAATTAATTTTTAGAAATGTATTTTGCTTTTTATTTTTTTTTTTATAATTTATTTTTTTCCTTTTAAAATTTATTTTTATCCGATGTATAGATTTTGTTTTAAAAATAAAAATATTTCATTTAATTTTATTTAATTTTTAGAATTTTTTCCTAGCTTTTAGATTTTATGGTTTTAAAAAGGAGAACATTTTTCTATTAATCTTTGGGAACTAATTATTTGTTTTCCTTTTTCAATTTAGTTTTCTTTTAATGTTTAGAATCTATTGTTTCAAGGAACAAATATTTTTTTTTTTCATAAAAATTTATAAAAATTTATTTTATTTATCTTTTTTTCTTTTAATTTTTGGTTTTTATCGTTTTAAAAACAAAAACATATTTTTTAATATAATATAATTTTTAGAAACTTACGTACCCGCCCGGAAGTCTACATTTGTAGCAATCGTTAATTTGTAGGGAAAATCTTTTAAAGATATGAAAAAAAACAAGGTTACGCTAACAATTATACATGTGTGGAAATTTTTACATGTTTGTTGAAAAAAAAAAAAATTGTTAAACACAAAATTAAGGTAAAAAAAATTTACTTTTATTCATAAAGTAGCTTTAACTGAAAGTCTAAGTGAGAATAATTGCGTCGCAAACTCGCATCTTGTTTTCCAAACACAAAACTTGTCTGCATAACACCTACCTAAGTCACATACGCAAATATACAATTACAAAAAACATGTTTCGACACGTAAAAAAAAAATTTGTTGAATAAATAGTGATGATGCGACAAAAACCAAAAAAATTTCAAAACACACGAATGAGGGTGATTTTTGAAGTCGAAATAAAAAATAATCCTAAGGGGTGAGAGCGCTTAAATTCGGACTTAACGTTTTTCCACTCAACATACATTTTTGGACGACCCTAATGTATATAAGCTGAACAAAATTAGCAAACAAGCTGCACTTGAGTAATTTTAGTCAATTACTCAATCAAGATGAAAGACCAAAATGCTCCAGTTACCGTATGGGTGAGCGCATGGGTTATCGATAAACCAAAAGAAAAAATATGTCTTTCTTTTTACAAAATAAAGAGTAGTCAACACAAAAATAACGCCTTTCTTTTTATAAAATAAAGAGTAGTCAACACAAAAATAACAAATATATGCACATAAAGACCTAAGTGTAGATTCATACGCAATTACATATAGTATGCTCGTATGTAATCGAAAAAATCACACAAAGTCTTTTTTGGGAAAACTCGCAATTAAAATAAAAAATACAAATAAAAATAACTACAAAAATGGCATAAAAAATCGCACCTATGCACGCCTTTTTCGTTAACGCCCGTGTAGATATGTACATATGTATATTTGCATGAACATTCACTCTCGTGTAGATTTTGTATTTTCTCCGAAGAAACATTGTATGAACTAGTAAAGTACAACGATGTCTTACCAGCAGCAATATGACCAAGTCAATGACATTCAATTAAATCGCAAGCATGCAAAGTTCCAGCTTTGGTCTTTTCGTGTACACTTTCAGTAAGGCACTGGCACTGGTACCTTGTTTAAAAAATAGATTTACTTTTTCATTTTTATTTTGTAATTTACAATAAAATTTTTATGCATTTTTTATTTGCTCTTCTTGCAATTTCATTAAGAAATCTAGTTTTTTGTATTAATCAAGTTTTCTTTTTCATATAAATTAAGTATCTCAAATAAATTGAGTGGCAAGAAGTGTAAAGCAAACCGCATTTTTTCAGCGGATTTTTCTTTGCTTTTAGCTGCTAATGAAAAGTGTGTGCGGTGTCAAATTTTAAATCCAGAAATAATAAACAAAAAAGTTTAGTTTTTGTTTTAATTCAAACCTGTCAGCGTTAATCTATGTACGTATGTATTTAAGTTTGTGTCGCCTATCGTGCAGCCATGAGTTTGGTTTAGCGTACTAAAGAGCGGAGAAACCGCTGTAATTTTAAATAATAACAATGCACATATATATATATCGACGCAGGTGTTGGTAACTAACAAATCAAAAAATTAAATTACTCGTGACAAATGAAATGAAATTATGAAATGAAATGCGACAATCACACCACAACTAACCGCAATTGAAAACGAATTTCATCAGCAGTTTTCGTGTAAATTATGTTTACTTTCTAGGCGGAAATATTTGTTAAAAATAGTTGTGCACAGTTGATGGTGAATAACTGAAACAAAACTGTTCAACTATGAGGCTCTTCGTGGTGTTGGGGGTTGTGTTTACTCCTATCCCCTTCGAAACAGTTTATACTAAGAATGAAATTCGTCAGGATATCCATGGGACCCAAAATCATGCAGTTCCTTGAAGAGTTTGCAGCTTCTTCAGAAATATTTCCAAGGAAAGGCTGTGATCTATAAGGATTGCCGTCGACAAGCGAATTTACGGGTTACTGAGGTCGAGTAGGGATTCTTTGCGATGGACAGTTAGGGTCGCCCATAGTTGCCTAAAAAATTTACAGAAAACTTCTGTAAAAGCACTAGTCATCCTGACCACACTAAGGACCAACTTTTTTCGAAAAACAAATATTTTACTTTTGCTTCCAAAACAAAACCAGTCTTACAATCCCGGAGGTGATGCTCGGCCAAACGTTAACTTATGCATAAGCGCCAATCTATTATTATTAT
>NW_016175835.1:0-9701 GCF_001687245.7 Rhagoletis zephyria
TTCTGTTGCTTTAACTTTTCTTTAATATCTATAATGTAAAGACATCGGCTTGTTACTAGTTTATTATATGTATGTATAGATTAGTGAAAATGTAACTTATGCAATTTTTTAAACTTCAACACCAAGCCACATTGCTATTCGGTGTTAAACTATGCATTAATTTAATTTCGTTTTTTTTTTAATAAACACAAATAAGGAAAATCTCGAGCAATCATATGATTTATGACAATTATAATGTCAAATGGCTTTTAGTGGCCCAGATCGTAAAAGCTAAACGAAATGAATCACTAAAACATTATCAATAATTATCGGCTGTAGGGTAAATAATTGAAAATTCACTCTACTCCCGTAGTCAGTTCAGTAAACACACCCACACTGCCACAAAAACTTAATTAAATGTCAATTAGCTCGGTTTTAATTTACTGAACTGAAAATAAGTAGCAAAGAAAAAGGTGAAACAAAGTTATGAGCATAAATAATAATATGCAAACACATTTTAAAATTAACATATTTTTCATGTTCAGCCAAAAAGAAAGAAGAAAAAACAAAACAAATAAACAAACAAATATTTCTAAAAAAAATGGCGCTGAGTGTTGAATATTTATGATTTTTATGGCATACAATATTTATCGGTTTATTAATAAATGCATTTGATTTCTAATATTTTTTAATGCAACACTTTTAACGCCGTCATTTGCTGTCATGTAGTTATAACCGCAATGCCAGGCAGAAGGTTAATAAGTGGCCGCATGTTAGCAAATATCACAAACTATGATGCAGCTAATAAATTACCAATGCTGGCTGAGAATTGGTGTCAAAAACATGGTAGAAAAATTGCAACAAATTTTGCAAAGGGCATGGAAAAAATTATACTTACAGTGGTGGGGAAATAAATAGGAACGCAACATGTTAACAAGTTTTGAGAATTTTTCTTTATTTTTTATTTGCTTAATTTATATGGTGCTTTTTTGAAAATATCTAAAAAAAATCATGTCCTAAATTCGAAAAGTTTTCAACAAAATTTAAACTTTTTTCATCGGAACTTCTAGAAAATGTTTTGGTATAACAAAGTACTAGTTTGAAGTAGCTAAGACTTACCATTGCTTTTTGGCAATGTTTTTTTTGCTGCAGGTGTCACTAATTTTTTTCATACAAAGTACGAATAAAAATTTAGAAAATTTGCGAAATTTTTTTTTAAAATCGTCCAATTTTTATAAATACATATTGTACAAAGTTTGAAATTTTAACTTACATGCGTTTTGCTAGAAAGTGAGCCATACTTTTATAAAAAAAAAAATAAAAAAAAAAATAAAACGATTCAAAACTTGTTAAAATGTCGCGCGCCTATTTGTTTGCCCGCCACCGTATATGTGAGTTGTTTTTTCAACCTGTCACATTTTGTGCGCGCATACAAAATATTAATATTTTTTTTCATACAATTCGCAATTATAACCTGAAAATGCTTTAATTGTAATTAAGTCAAACATTTTTATATGAAAAGTGCAATAAACACATTTTTTAGCCATTTAACGGCAAGCAAAATAGAATAGCAATTAGCTTGCGTTTTGCATTCGAGGGTGTGTGTGTGTGTGTGTGTGTTGCTTTACCGTCTACAAGCGCAGGTGCGCTGTAAACATACATAATTCNATATTAAAAACTAATCAAATAAATTTTTTATTTTTGCCTATTCGCTGATAGTTATTACGGAGAGAAATTTATTTGTGGCTTTATTTATGTTAAATTTTAGCATTTAGTTAAAAACTTAGGAAAAACAAGATAAAATTAAATAAAGTGAAACCAAATTATGTGGAACTGAACATAAAGGATTGAGGTGAAGGAGAATTAGGTAATGTGCCTTAATCCAATTGCTGAATGTCCTCGAAAGATATAAGGCTGACATCACTGCCATCCAGAAAATACGATGGACGGATGGGAAGATGCACATATTTGGTGTGGGATTTGTAGTTGGGCAAAGACAACGACACCTCGTCTTTAGTTTCACTCGTTCACTCCCATCAGTGAACGAATCGCCACAATCCGCATCAACGCGAAATTCAACAACGTGAGCCTCATTTGTGCGCTCGCCCCAACGGAGGAGAAGGACGATGAAACTAAAGAGCAGTTCTACGAGCGCTTGGAGGAAGCATATGAGCGCTGCCCCCGCCACGATGTTAAAATCGTGCTGGGCGACTTTAACGCCAAAGTGGGCAAGGACCGCAACACGGAACATGGTAGTAGAGGTAGTTGGATACTACCGCCCACGCAAAAACAACTTGTGTGGCGAAAAGTTACGCTGCGGAAAAGATGGTTGGCAAATAACTACGCGAGCGACAGTGGAACGAAACTGGAAGATGAGTAGGGGGGAGATACGTTTATTCAAAAGTTAGAAACGAGAGGCGCGTTTGAAGAGGATTAACCCGAACCAAAGTATAGCGACGAAGCTCCGTTCCTTCACTTGACTAAGAAGAGGTGAGAACAGCAATAAGGCGGCTTAAAAACCACAAGGCCCCCGGAGCCGACGGTATACCGGCTGAACTGTTTAAAGCCGACGGCGAAGAGCTGTTCGGGCGCATATATCAGCTATTAAACAAAATTTGATCTGATGAACACATGCCCGAGGATGGGAATCTCAGTGTGCTTTGCCCAATCCACGAAAAGAGAGATCCCGCCGTTTGCGCCAATTATCGGGGAATAAGGCTTCTTAATATTGCAGACTAGGTCCTGTCGACTATAATATGTGAAAGACTGAATCTCTTCACGAACCAACTGATTGGACCCAATCAGTGTGGCTTCAGACCTGGTAAGTCCATACCATAAATATAATATATATTATAAAGCTGCATGAAGATAAGCTGCCTGTACGATGCCATGTCTAAATTTGGTATCCCCGCAAAACTTATATATAATAGAGTTACGTTGAGCACAACTTTCAGTTCCGTCAACATTGGGAAGGACCTCTTAGCGCCGTTTGAGACCAAACGAAGTTTTAGAAGAGACGATTTACGCGTTATTTACAATTTGATGCCGGAAAGCGTTATAAGAGCTGCCAATCTGAATTGCAGCGACACCACAAACGGCAAAAGTATGATGCTGCTGGAATATGCAGATGATATTGATGTCGTTGGGCTGAAATCTTAGCAGCTTAGAAAAAGCAGCTAACGAGGTTGGTCTGGCGGTGAACGAGGACAGGACAACTTACCTCCTGGCAACACATAAAAGTCTTCGCGTATTGGGACATACGTCATTGTTGGCAGGCATAACTTTGAAGTAGTCAGAGAGTTAGGATCCAGCATAAATGCCACAAACTGGTACTTTGGGCAAGGTAGGCAATTGAACCGGAGAACCCACTCTCGACTCGTTCGTTTTGTAATCCGCGGAAACGTGGACGAATTCGTACAAATATCAGGCTTTGAAGGTTTTCCAGAGAAGCATTCTACGCAAAATTCGTTTGGTGCATGGAAAGGAGCGTAGCCTATTACTTTAAATCGCATATTGACGTGCTAGTAAAAAGTCGGATGCTTGTGTGCATTTTTGATTTTTTCGCGACTCTATTAAGCTAATCTCTGCACTTTCGAAGGCTCTTTAGAAACGATCAATCATAAAGTAAAGACTGAAAAATAAAGTCGAGTGACTAGGTACATATTTCACAGGTAAAACCAAGGATAACACAATGCATACAATGTAGCTGTGCGCGTGTTTGCGCACAAATTGGCAAATATTAACGCATCAAATATTTCCGCGCATTTATTAGCTGGGATTAAGTGCTGCCACGAAATATGGATTTACGAAAATTAGGATGATTTATGCATGATGACAAAGGCAGGAGAAAAAAGTGAAATAATGGTATAACAAAAGTTTGATGAATTACATTGCTGTAACGCTGAAGAAAGTAAAGCAGTTGGATATAAAAAAAATTGCAAAAAATCACTCCATCGCTTCATTTGATTTTTGAAGCGTTTAAAAATTCAAGTGGCAGCACGCTGACACATCTGCTGCCGATTAAGCGCTGGAAAAAAATGCATTCTCGCTCATTCATCCATGCACTCGTGCGTTTTTCTCCTTACTCATCCTACGGCCAGCGGCCTTTCCTCCGCTTCACCGATGATGAATGAGCCACAACGTGCCACACGTCGCTGCTTTCCGCTTATCCCACTGCACTTTCCTTGCCTACTTGGCTTCATATAGATGTGAGTAGGAGAGTATGTATGGGAAAAGCATTCCATCAACCAGCAGCCAAATGCTTCTTCGAGCTCATTGAGAGACACTTGACTTTAAATTGACATATACTTAAGTGGTTCTCAGTTAGCGCAGCAATTGAAGTAGGCAAAGAATCCCTATTACATACAGTACAGAAAAAGTATGTAGCTGCACAAATTAAAAAAAAAATTGTAAACTCTTCACAGCGGTATGTAGCAGCTACTTATGTCAAACCAAAATCATTGTGGCAATGAATGGCAATTTTTATGTGGGTCTCTGTGTCGGAAATTCGTATACGGAATTCGAGTACATACATACGCAAGATTTGTGACTATCCCATATATACATGTTAAGATGTATCTACTTAAGTGGTGCAACGGAAGTCCTTTCCGCTTTCAAGTAGCGTGTATCGCTTTGAATCTTAAAACAGCTCATTTTTTTTATTTTCTGCTGCCGAATTTTCGCTGTTACTGTTCAACGTTCCGCTGTCTAAGTTATCTCTGAAAATTGATGAGCATTGAACGGAAATTCTGTGGGAAATTAAAAGTATTCAAGCAGCATGACCAGTAGATATGCGGGCGGAAGTATTCTCTATTTGCGCAACATTAAAGAGAAAGGAAGCCTATAATATGAATTAAGGTAGAAGTATTATTTAAGGTACCCTGAGAAGTACAGAAATCGAAAATGCTTTGTTTAGGCTGGAAACAAAGGCAATGGGGTTTCAGTTAATTATCTCCGCAGCTCAGCCGACTAAATAGCAGATAGATCAGGGTTGGGAGAGGCACTGGGACCTTTCTACATTTGTATACCCTCGACTATATTTCCAAAATTGGGCAAAGCTGGTGTAGGTATGCCTGTCGTTGCATAGCCTGCGGTTACGGTGGAACGAAGATGCATGCCTTTAGACTCCGCGATGCGTAATGCACTTTGGCCAAACGTCGAGTGACCAGAGTTGACAAACTCTCAACTCCAAGTGCGCATCTTGCTTTCACCAGCGGTGAGGTTCAAGTAGCCATAGGGAAGGGGAAAGCATCCAAAATTCTGGGAGGCGACGGAATATGCATCTGGATTCTGATAAAAATTCGGTCCTTCGGTAGTAGAGTACCTTACCAGGGTCCTCTGAAAATGAGCAGGGTGGTCCCACTGCTCAAACGGGGCAAACTGGCCAACAAATGAGAGTCCCATAGTCCGTAAACCCCTATTCCCCGTTAGCGAAGACATTACAGGACTTGCTACGCCCGCACAATACGAACCACCTGACTCCAGCGAGGCATCAGCATGGGTTCCGTAAAGTATACAGCACAACAACAGCACTTATCGCCATAAACACTCAGATAACACGTTGGCTTATGTGAAACCGCCCCTGTCCCCAACAGTTCCCGTACCGTTGCATTTGTCAAAGGAGTTCGACACCATCAGTCACACCACGCTACCAGAAGTCTCTCACACAACGGACACAAACTTAGGTCGGTGAATTATCTCAGTGGTCGACACTCGTTAGTTACTTTTATAAACAAAATAAGCAAGCCAAGGAAAATGAAACAGGGGTCCCATAGGGCGATGCCCTTTCCCCGAACGTTTAACTATTACGTTTCAAAGCTCACCCAACCACCAGACGGAGTTTCGATTGTCTCTTATGCTGACGACTATTCGATAATGGCGTCTAGGAATGGAGCAGGTGACTTGTGCTCGAAGATAAACGACTACCTCTCCGAATTTTCTCGCTTTTTACTGCAAGGATCCTAACCCACTCCCCTACAAAATCTTTGACAACCCCTTTTACCAGCTGGACGAAAGAGGTCAGACTACAGCTGGGAGTTTACGTCGATGGCGTACAAATGCGACCTTCGATAGTCTGCTCACCTTCTCGGCGCACACAATCGCAGCTGTAAATAAAGTACAGAGCCGCAATAAGGTACTCAAGGCCCAGAGCCTGGAACAAGGACACAAAAAGGTTGCTGGCAACATACAAGGCTGTGTGGTCGCCGCGGACTAGTAGTACGCAGTGGATGAAGCCACAGAAGTCCAGGGGCTCATAAAGCAAACTCTGGACCAGACACCTTACCGAAAGGCCATAAACGGTATTCACAGGGACTCAGTATTGACCTACGCTGACTCTAGACCAGTGAATGCCGTTTTGGGAACACAACCACCTAACGTGGATTAGACAGAGCTTCGTCTGCCTTGGGAGACTCGGACCACAATAGCCCAACTTCGTTCTGGCTACTGCAGCATGTTATACTCATACCTGAGCACATTAGAGCCAGATGTGCCCAACGAGGCCCGGCACGCGGGGAGACACCCCCGACTCGAGACATCTCCTCGCATGCTCATTAAACCCCACTCAGCTAACGCTTCTATCCCTATGGAAAACCCCCATAGAAATTACAAGCTTCCTGAGTCTCCCGTTAGTTGAGCTTGACGACAACGACCAGCCGATCTAGGCGGGGTTATATAGCTACAGTGTCCTCTGAAAGGACACGCGCGGTAGTTCAGAACCTACGCTCCCAGAGCTGGGCGGCAGATAACATACTAATTTTTCTTCAAAGCGATAAAATTAAATCAGTTAAAAATCAAACCAAATATCTATTTATGCCACGAACACTATTTTATTTCCCTAATTTAAGTTGAATTTTTTTTTATTCTACCGGACAGACGCAAACACATTTTAGCAAACACTTGATGGTCCCGTCTGCCAACACTTGTCAACTTAACTAACCTTTTTCTCCTTGTCTTGCCCCATCCTTGCCGCATGACCACTCCAGTTCGCTTTCGTTTCAACGCTTGCTCATTGCCATTTATGTACCTCTTTCGCCTTATTCATCCCTTTCGTCTTGTGCGCCCGAACTCTCACCCTCACTATCTCCTTTAGCGCGCCATAAGTGGCATATCAGTGTCACTGGGTAAACTTGGCAGGTGTTGCGATAGTCCATCACAAAACACTATGTCACTGTCTGCGACAGGGAAAAAGAAGCTGAAAATAAAATGAAACGGCTTGGCAGAGTTCGCTGGGTTGAGGCGTTAAAAAGCCTAGCCTGCTGACTGTCATGCGAGTATAAAATCGCAAAGGAAAGGTGGCATAAAATATGTATCTAATGCTTACAAAAAAAGTGCTGGTAATAGAGTAAAGCAGATATCTAAAATCAAATAAACTTATAAAGGGAGCAAAAAAGTTAAAGAAAGTGTTTGAAATCTAAAAAAAAAAACTTAACCTCGGGCAACAGTACGGAAATCGAGAACGTCCGCCTGCTTTTTGCTTTGATGTATGTACATATGTATGTGTGTGCTTACATAGTAAGTGCAGTGGTATATACATTAGGGTGGCTGACCGAAAAAAATTTCAGTTTTTTACTGGAAATATAAAACTGATTATAATTTAAGACTTCCTCCAAAATATTTTAGAAAAATATTAGGATTTGATATTTGAGCTAGTCCGATTTGAAAATATTGCCAAAAATTTCAATATTTCCATTCAGTTGATAAAATTTTTACATCTTTATGCAAATGCTTTCATCAGCTAAGGAGATTTTTTGGGAAAATATTTTTGAAAACTGACTTTATTTACATATAAATAAAAAATAGAGTTTTGAAGTTAATTTCAAATGGCACAAGGGCACGTAAATCTTAAAATTTTTTTTTAATATTTTGGCGTAAGTCTTATAGCCTTATTCATAAAAAATAAAGTAGCTTTAAAAAAGGTTTATAAATTGAAAAATGTATGAAAACGTCAATTTATAAAGCTCTTTAAACCTACTTTATTTTTTATGAATAAGGCCATTAATCTATAAAAAATTTTATAATTCCGATGTACCGATTTTTTTTTTTAGAGTGATACACCCTAATATACAAATATACATACATAATGTAGTAGGTGAGAACCTGCCGCCCATATCCGCTTTATTTTATTTATTACCTTCTTACAAAATTCATGACTTTTCTTCCTGCAACACTTCCTCTTTTCGCTACTCTTCCTGTCCTCTTCTGGCTTTTCATTAGAACCCAATTCTCAATTCGATAAGCATTCTTCAATTTACTGGCTTTTATTGAGGTACTGTGTCACACATGTACGCAGTGGCGGATTTAAATATTTGCCGCCCCTAGGCAATTCATAACTTGCCGCCCTTTTTTCACGAAAAAAAAAAATTTTTTTGACCTCGCGCAAGACAAACAGAAGACCATACACAGATACACTGCCTAATTTGACATACGACGGAAGCTGACCTTCAGATTATTCACGTTATGATACACTTATGAAAAACTGGTGGGCTTGGAATCAAGAATTTTCTCGAAAATGCACGCTCGTTTTTCGGCAGTGTTGTCAAGTGTGGTAACCTTTTAGATGATTCTCGTTCTCGGGGCAGCGTGTCGGCTGTTTCTTTGCGTCACGCGCAGGCGCGCCGTCAGGTTTCTAAGCCGCGTGAATGAAAGTTAAATGGAAATTTCAACGACTGCTATACTAAGGAAAAATTCGCAGCGTAATTCTAATTTTGAATTGTATTGAATGAGATGAATCATTAATAATATTTTACAGACACAAACACAATTTCAAGTGCAGCTGAATCCAAATAAATTTTTTTCTTTTAATTTAGCTGTCTTAAATTTTGCCGCCCCTTAATTCTGCCGCCCTAGGCTTCAGCCTATGTTGCCTGTACGATAAATCCGCCACTGCATGTACGCCAACATACTTCCATACACAGATGCATATGCGTAAACATACATTCATTGAACTGGCGACAATTTGCCCTTGGTTGACCGCAAGGGTAAAAACTACAACTAGAATTGTGAACAACCACAACTACTATTAACATCATTTACTCCTTCCTTTCTCTTTCAAACACCTTTGGGACATTTGTAGTAAATCAAATTATTGCTCATTGATTGACAATTATTGACTTATAGTGTGGTATTGTGAGTAGGTAATTTAAAGGGATTTTTACTTAGCTTAGTTCTAGGAAAATTCTGATTAAGGTTGATGGTTTGGTGACTTCTTTGGCTTTGGCTGAAACATGGAAGACCCCACTTAGTTATTGATTTAGCTATAAAATTTATGTGATTTCCTAATGGAAGGAAGACTTTAAATTTCATAAGAAAAGGCATGCACACTGCGCAGAAAGAGGTGGAACTCTGAGCTTAGCAAGCTCCGATCTAGGCCGAGCAGTCAGAAGCTGCCGGAGGGTCAGGCAGGTCCTACACCATGCCTGCAGAGTATACTTCAAACATTGCTTTGAAAACTTCATTTACCGAATAGAAGTTTAACTCCTAATACAGATTGACAAATGGAAGCAATTAGTTGGACTGGAAGGGATTTAGACCAAAGTACAACAACGAATATTATGGGGGGTATCATAAGAGCCGAGTGCGTGTTGTGTTGTTTGGATTCCCATAATAAAAATGCGAGAATTTCAAAACTCAAACATACATACATACATACATATTGATGTATGACACACTTCATAGGGAAAGACTCAACCTTTGCTGCTTTGGGGTGTAAAAATAAGTATTTC
>NW_016175837.1:0-1847 GCF_001687245.7 Rhagoletis zephyria
TGCATTTTGCTGATACGCGGTTTTGCACTTTAAACGACGATATATACCCTTATATTTGAATAAAATAAACATACTTAGAAGATATCAACCTATATTTGATTAACAAAAAAAACACGAAATCATTCGAGTGGTTTTCGAGCATTTTGGTTATAAAAAAAGGTAATAATTTTTTCAAAAAATTTTTGTCTTAAAATGCACAATATAGAAAATTTGTACACGATAACATTCCTATTGCTACAAAGAACCTATATTTCGAAAATGAAAGTTATATCTGCTAGAGCGCTTTAAAGCTCAAAATTTACCCCAAAATAAGCTATTATTTACCGATGTTTCTACGACAGAAACCGAAATGGTTACTTACGAAAATGAATTTGTCGATAGGTTTGGAATTTTATCTTTGAAACGCTGCACTTCTCTTTGAAATCGCTTCATTAGTTCTTGTGCAATAAGCGTTTTCGTGAAGCTTTAAAAATTACAACTACAACATTTGAGCATATCCTCCATATCGAAACGTCAGACTTATTTTACGCCAAAAAATGTTTGGCCGCTTTCGTATATAGTGCGTAGTGAGCATTGAAACAAACAGACATCCCTTTATTTCAAGAAGATTCTAATACAGTGAAAGCTGATAACAAACTCTCCTTTAATACCATTATCCTTGTTTTGCCCAGGAGGTTTATATCAAAGTTTAACAGGCAGCACCTTGTAAGCTGTAATTGAGTTTAGGATGCTAAATGTGTAACTAAACTAAATAATTTGGTTACCGACAATTTAGGTTCATACGCTTTGGTTACCATGTAAGCGTATTATGAAAATTTTATCTGCTGCATGCAAGAAACACTTACCTTGCAAACACAAAAGCAATTTCATATGATTTTATAAAAGATTTGAATAAAGTAAACGCAAGAGAATTTTGTACGTAATGAAACACACACTAATGCATGCATACAAGTATGTCGTCGTAGTCGATACTAAGCAACCATTTCGAAAAATGTTTCTTGTTTTAATATTTCATTTGTTTGACCTCATGCATTTACCACCACCTTAACACCACGAAAACTCAAGTGATGTCTTAAAAGATTAGAGATTTGTAAATATCTTTTGAAACGCTTTATGCTTCTTCTGCAGATATGTATTTGCCTTTTAGGTGTTTTAAATTCATGTAACCATTTATGTAAACCATTTCTTATTTTCGCGTAGGTGTGCGCGCGAGTAGTGCAAACCCTGCAAAAAATTGTGCGACTAGTCTCTAAAGAGCGTATTCCCGGATCAGTCCCAATGGGGTACAATTGGACATTAGTCAATTAGTATCATCCCATCCTTCACAGACACAATTGGAGATTAATTAGTCCCCGACGTTTCTATAGTGGGTACAATTAACGGTTTAATGATGTGAACGCACATAATCAAAGCAATTTCAAATGCATTGTTCACGGTGGGCAGGAAGCAAAGATAGGTTGCATAAAAATGTCGACAAAAACTGAAAGCAGGGTTGTTTTTGTTGATATTTTTAGGTTAAGAATTTCTTTGAATTGAAATCCTAGCTGCTCCTGTTTTAAAGATATCCACATTTTACATAGCTATGATAGGACCGACTTTTGCGAAAGAGAAAAACATCCTTGTGCATTAAATATTCAACAATGTATGTGTGAGTAAATGTGTGTATATATATTATGTGAAAATATAAGTTTATGTAAGTTTTTAGCCGGTTTCAATCGTTTCCAAGGCGCACCACGTAGAGGCAACTTACTTTGCACCTCTTTGTTCTTTTTTTGGTTTTATTTTTTTATATTTTTTTCTTGCTTTATTTTTTTATATTTGTTTTTTGTTTCCTTTTATTTTTTTTG
>NW_016175837.1:2136-9699 GCF_001687245.7 Rhagoletis zephyria
TTGCAAATATATCCTATCAGAAGTATATAAAATGTGGATATCTTTAAAACAGGAGCAGCTAGGATTTCAATTTAAGCGGATTCTTAACCTTAAGATATCAACAAATACAACCCTGCTTTCAGATTTTGTCGACATTTTTATGCAACCTATCTTCGCTTCCTGCCCCCCGTGTGTTGGCACATTGAGAGAGTATTCGCTTAACAAACTTGAGACCCTGGTTCATATCGCAGCTGGCGCAGTTTTTTTTTTTTTACTTTTTAAAAGTGGTTAGTCGCTTTCTATACCCATAAGTAATATCTTCGTATAGTCCAAGACCCCAGGGCCACCAGACCTAACTTATTTTCTTATGTTATATTTTAAAAAATATTGTTAAAAACCGATATCCCATATTTCCAGATACTTTCCATCGGCGGTAACTTCCGCCAAACGATTCGCGTAGTCAATAGATTGTTTTTAACCGACTACCAAAAAAGGAGGAGGTTATCAGTTTGTCGGAATATTTTTTTATTTTATTTTATTTATTTTTTATTTTTATTTCTTTTTTATTTTTTTTATGTATGTTACCGCATAACTTTGGACCGCGTCAACCGATTTCGATAATTCTTTTTGCATCGGAAAGGTAGTCTCAGAGGTGGTCCCATACTAATCTGGTTTAGATCCGATCAGTGGATCATGAGATATACATATATATATATTTTTTTTATATGAGAGTTGAAGTCGGTTTTTTTTTGCTAAAAATTACTTGTTATTTCATTAGGTTCACGTACATATGTACAAGTACTTTAGTATCTACATACCGTCACCTGAAATGCAAAATAACGTAACAACATCGTCACTGAAATGCAAAAAGTCGTAACTTATAAAAAATTCAAAATTCACTTTTTGATTGCTATGATGGATTTCATCAAATTGCAACTTACTTATTAACAAGTAATTTTTAGCAAAAAAAACGACATAAAAAAAATATATATATATATATTTCATGATCCAATGATCGGATCAAAACCAGATTAGTACGGGACCACCTCTGAGACACTACCTTTCCGATGCAAATCGGTTGACGTGGTCCAAAGTAATCCGGTAACATACATAAAAAAAAAAAAAAAAGCATTACGACGAACTGATAACCTCCTCCTTTTTTGGAAGTCGGTTAAAAAACAATTAGTCACGTCTTTTTCCATTTCAGTGACGATGTTGTCACGTAATTTTCAATTTTAGGTGATGATATGTATGTACCCTGCAGTGAAAAGCTGAACCAGTATGCACCAATTCCAGTTCATGAACTATTATTAAAGGATAAATGTCATACCAGTTCGTTATGATCTATAATTATACCAGTCCCTCGTAGAAAAAAGTAAACTAGTTGGTAGAAATTCTAGTTCGAAAACTGGTATTAATTGGGGAAGTCACACCATTTCGTCATGGACTATAATTATACCAGTCCTCCGCAGTGAAATGACAAACCAGCCAGTATAAATACTAGTTCATTAACTAGTATGTGCAAAAGCGACGGCTTACCATTTCGGCGATTTCGAACAACTTATGCTATCAGCGACATCTGTTTTTGAATAGCCACAACCAAAGCTAAAATGCGGTTAATTGCTTTAATCACAAATGTCGGCTGTGGCGTCGAGTGAAGACTACCGATTCTGGTTCTGAGATCTCAGGTTCGAGTGCGCGTGGAGGTTGCTAAAGTAAACTAGGTAAATTAATTTAAATAATTATTTCAATTTAAATTAAATATAACATACAAATTGTACATAAATTCAATTTTATTTGGAAACCCCCTAAATATTCAAAAACCATAAAAAAGAAAAGAACAAATTTTTTGTTCTTTTTAAAACAATAAATTTAAATATTACAACAAGAGATATAAATAAAAAATAGTAATAAATAAAAAAAAGTATTAATAAAAAAAAAGGTTGCTCACTGAGATTCAAACTCAGAACTCTTGATTTGGCGTGCCAAAGCTTTACTCTGTCGACCATTGCCACTGTTGCAGCGCCGCGAGCAAAATGACGTACTTATGTTTTTCACGGGGGATGAATAGGCAGTCTATCACGTCAACTGACTAGTATTTCAACTGGTAGCGGGCTGATGCAGGAGCGGACAATTGACATCTCCTATGACACCGCCATGTTAAAAATACCAATCGCGAACATTGAAAAAGGATACAACGTGAACTAGTTGGACCGAAACGCAAACTGGTAGCATTCTGGCTCACAACTGGTAACTTTCCCTGCAGGGTATGTATGTACATGAGGGTGGTCCATAAATACACGTGAAAAAGTAAAGTAGGTATTTGTATGCTCTCCCCCCTAGTATTGTTCTATACCGACAAAATATGCCCATATTTTATTATTTTAAAATCAGAAAATATTTAGAGCTCGCCCAAAGCGTCTAAAGTTTCCCATGTATTTTGTATGGGGAAAAAACAACTTTTCGTAGAAATGGTATAGAATTCTTAAAAATCAATATTTTTCTATCGGATAGCTCTGTTTCTCTGCAGCATAATTTATAGGTCCGCCAAAAACCCACAAAAGCCCTGCAAAATTCAATGGGGGGACCAATAAAAAATCGTTAGTATTTAATATGGTTAAATAAACAATCGGGTATTATTGTTGGGAATCTGCTGCAGAGAAACAGAGTTATCCGATAGAAAAATATTGATTTTTAAGAATTCCATACCATTTACCCGAAAAGTCCATTTCTTATCTTTTTGGACTAAAATCTGAAAAGTGTCAAAATGCCAGAGCGTAAGCAAAATGCGCTCACTAAAAGAGAATAACAGGAAAAGTAAAGGAACGCAAAACACCAAATTTTTAGTCCAAAGAATGGCAACAACAAAGCTAACGTCAAATATGTGAAAATGTATGTGCAAAACACATTCACACAAGCACAAGCACAATAAACACTTACTATATCAACTATTTTTTGCCTCCTTCCAATTTCAATTCACTTTTTAGATTATTCTCACTTTTTGTGTATTTTTTAATTTCCGTTAATTTAAATTCAGTTGAGTTTGGCACTTTTCAAGATTTTGAAAGAAAAAAATTTGTCTGGCTAAATCTGACTACTTCGGACTGAAAAGAGTCACTCTCACTGAGTGTTGCTCCCTCTTTTTTGCTGTAATTTTCGAGTTAAGGAACGCTTTTTAGACTAAATCGGACTAATTCGGCCTTTTTATACCCGAGCGCACTTGTGCACAAGGGTATATTAATTTNAAAGAAAAAAATTTGTCTGGCTAAATCTGACTACTTCGGACTGAAAAGAGTCACTCTCACTGAGTGTTGCTCCCTCTTTTTTGCTGTAATTTTCGAGTTAAGGAACGCTTTTTAGACTAAATCGGACTAATTCGGCCTTTTTATACCCGAGCGCACTTGTGCACAAGGGTATATTAATTTTGCTCACATAACGGTTGTTTGTAGCAGCCAAAACGAATCGTGATAGATATAGACAAATGTATACATAAATGCTCAGAATGAATAGAGGAATCGATTAAGCCATGTCTGTCGGTCCGTCCGTCTGTCCGTCTGTCCGTCCGTCCGTGTACACGATAACTCGAGCAAAAATTGAGATATCCCAACGAAATTTGGTATGTAGGTCTTCGTTAATCCAAGGTAGGTTGGCATTGAAAATGGGCGAAATCGGACTGTAACCACGCCCACTTCCCATATAACGGTAATTTGCGGAAATACGAAAACTGCGATATTTTAGTAACTACTGAAGATTATTCACTCAAAATTGATATTTACAACAATTTTTAGAAAAAAACTAAGATTATAAATTTTTGGAAAATGAGCGTAGCCACGCCTACTTATGGTTACATGTGTATATCTTGGTAACCGCTGCTCCAATTTCTTTCCAAACTTGGCACAGTTGTTGGCCTTGGTACAGCATACTAAATGGCCGAAAATTTAAAATAACCACGCCCACATCCCATATAACGGTAATTTAGAGAAATACAAAATCTTCGATAAATCAGTAAATATTGAAGCTAATTTATTCAAAATTGATGCTTGCAACAATTCTTTACCAAGAAATACGTTTATGGTAAAATTTTGGAAAACGGGCGAGGCACCGCCCACTTATGATCACATATATGTATATCGGTAACTGTTCTACCAATTTGTACCAAAATCTATTTACGAAGCATTCATAGATCTCCAGAGTATTTCGCCATTGTAACACACATTTGAATCTGTGTCTCTGAAAGAGTTTTGGGTTAGTGTTAAGAGTAAATATCATGAAGTCGCTAAAAGGGCTATCTTGACTTTGCTTCCTTCTGTCACAACTTACTCTCTCAACAAGGGTTTCAGCTTACACTTAAAAAAAAAAAGATTCATGTCGAAATTGGATGAGACCCCTGAAATGCGCATACAGCTTTCAGACATTATATCGCAGTGCTAATTTATACAATAATTACTAACAGTGAAACAATTTCATTCTTCACATTCAAATTTAAATTATGTATACTATTTCGAGTAAAACTGTTTATTCATATTTAAATTGCTCTGCCTTTTATTTTTATTAATTTGATGAGGGGTTCCATAAAATGAAATGTGGTTAGTAAGGGTTCCATCATTTTAAAAGTACAACAACATGAATTCCAGTTGACACTGATGTAAATTGAAATGAAATAGTGAAATTTGCTTCGACACCAGATTTGCCCTTTGGTCGCTAGGTTTAGCTACCACATACTTTTTTTGGCCACATAAATTTTAGAAAAGTTATTCATACTTGACATGAAAAAGTTGCATATGCTTAATTTGAGCTCATTAAAATGTTGTATATGCTTAATTTGAGCTCATTTTTTTCATTTTTGTCCTTTGTCATTTATTGCACAAAAAATTAGTACAGTAAAATTTTGAATCTTTTATAGTACAACAGATAGAGTGGAACTCAGATTGTTAATACATTTACAAAAACATTACTATGTTGATACTAAAAATGCAGGCTTACATATATGTATGTATATACTTAAGGCTAGGTCAGTAGTTATAATTTAAAATAAAATAAAATAAAGTAAAATATGATAAGTTGAGAAAAATAATTGTAAAAAACAGTTATATAGTTGCTTTTGTTTATACTACTCCTTAAGGAAGTAGGAATCGAGTTCCAGGTACGTATAGTGTTCACAGAGAACAATCAAGTCGAGGCTAGAGAGTTAAAGCTGGGGACAATTAAATCGTATAAACGGCACGATTTTGTAAATTTCAGGTTCTCATACAGATACGAAGGCGTTTTTGTTAGCATAAGTCGATAAAGAAAGATACAGGTTCTGGCTTCAATGTAGTCGAGGATTTGACAGTCCAACAGATCGTATCTCCACTGGGATATGTGGTCAAATTTACGCAGGCCATGCACATAACGAGTAATATTATTAAAAACACCCTCAACCTTATGAGCAGATTGTGAGTCTAGTCTATTGTATATGAGTGCAGAGTACGTCAAATTAGGTATCACTAATTGGATGGCAAGCTTACGTCTGACGTTGACCGGGGCAAACAAGGACGAATGTCTTAAATTACGTAGCGCGCAATACACCATTACCATACTTATATGATCAACACATGTTAAATTCGAGTTGATTACAAAGCCCAGGTTAGTAATTTTACTTACAAAAGCAATTGGTTTGGCACCTATGTAAAGGGATGGAATGTTATTTACAAGCAACTTTTTTTTAGAGATAGGCAGTACATACGTTTTATTTGGGTTAAGGCAAAGACTGTTGGTTTCTGCCCAGTGCATAATTGATAAAATATCCCGATTTATCTTATCACAGAGATCATTAACATTTTCGAAAGAACTTGACAAGTAAATCTGAACATCGTCTGCATAAGCATGCATACTAACAAATTTGCACACCGAAAAGGTGTCATTAAGAAATAGTGTAAATAATATAGCTCCTAGAATTGAGCCCTATGGTACACCAGAAACTAGCTTCATTGGTTGTGAGGATTGATTCCCTACTGTAACTCGTTGAAATCTATTCTTTAGATAACTCGTCATAAGTTTCAGAGAATATTAGCTGAATCCAAAACAATGCTTAAGCTTAAGACAAAGGAAATGGTGGTCGACAGTGTCAAAAGCTTTGGAGAAGTCAAGGAGACATAGTAACGTAAGGTAACCTTTGTCGAAAAAAGAACGAACGTCGTCAAGAATTTTTAACACAGCCATGAGCAACTGTGACCAATCCTATATTACATTTACATTGAGCCCAAATGCGAATTTCAAATGAGTCATTTAAAAGTCGTTTACATTTTCTCATTCGCATTTCCTCTGACAGTTAATTTTAAACGTCTGTTTTATATTATTTACATTTTTAAAAAGGGAAAAAATGGAATTAAATTTGGTAAATTCGGTTATTATTGCCGAATTGAATCGTCTGATTCAAATGTAAGCTGGAGTTGAAGCTCATGCGCAATCCAGCAGTTATTATAAACAAAAGCGGCTGCGGATAAGGGAGAAAAAAAAGAGATTTCTTATGCACCTGAACATGTTAGTGCAGCTGACCAGTGGAACGCAAAAACGCCGCAAGCGATTTTGGAGAAAGGTAAAATATTTAATATAATTATTACAGCAAATAGCGCTGCGACCTTACTGGAGCTGCCGAGTTATACGCACCAAAAGAAAGGCTGAGAACTTTTGACTAGTTTTGCAAGAGTCAAGTCCTCTTAACAGAAATTTAATAAAACACAAGTATTAAGAAATACTATAACTTTACCCAATTTTCAGCCTCGTCAGAGTAGTTTTTGGGAACAAGAAGTTCCAGAGAGCGACGATGATTTCTTCAAAGAAAATTTTCGAATGAAAAAAGAAACTTTTGACGAATTGGTTATGGCCATGCGAAATATGAAAAAAAAGCTTCAAATTTTGGACAACCAATTGCTTTAGATAAAAGGATTGCAGTCGCGGTGTATACTCTGGGATCTTCCGCAGAATACAGAACTATAGGAAATCTGTTTGGTATTTCCAAGTCAGCAGTATGTATGATTCTGAAGGACTTTTGCAAGGAAGTATGGAGGGTAATGCAACCTACGTACCTTAATAAGTATCCTCTCAGTGAAGCTACTGTTCGAGAATGTGTGAATGGTTTTGGAAAATTGGGATTCCCCCAATGTATCAGCGCTGTTGGTAAATTTTAAAAATATACTCATACAGACGCATTGTATTTACGTAAATCATACTTAGATGGTTGTCATATTGAAGTTCGTCCCCGGTCTAGTGACGCAACTGACTACTATAACTACAAAGGCTGGTACTCCACAGTATTACTTGCATCAGTGGATTATAGGTTGGTATTGAATATATGCCTAAAAAGTAAATGCTCACATTGTTTATTATAGGTACAGATTTATGTATATAAACGTAGGCACCCCTGGACGGTGCAACGATTCCCACATTTTCGAGAAATCTGCTTTGAAACAGCATCATCAAAACCCTATCCTTACGCACTTGTCTACGCAAATAAACGGAGTTAACGTTCCAGTTGTAATGCGTGGAGATTCAGCTTTTCGGACATATTAATGAAACCTTATCCATATAGAGAGAATGCTAGCT
>NW_016175838.1:0-9698 GCF_001687245.7 Rhagoletis zephyria
ATTGCTAAACTGTCTATGCGGCCGGCTGCTTTAGTGTTTATGTTTGCATGTCCGAATGTTCGCCTCAGCCTGGCAACATATTAACAACAAAGCAAAGTAAACGAATCAACAGCATTCAAAGCTGCAGTCGGCAGCAGCGGCATAAGAAACGACGATTTTAGCAGATTCATCGCGAAAACGGAAAAAAAAAAAAGATATCCAGAATTTTTGTGAGAAAAAATGTCTTTTCACGCTGAATTTCGATTTTCCAGCACAGAAGTTCGCGATTTTTTTCGTTGTTTCGCTTCCTCAACATGGATTATTTGCAGTTTTTTTTTCCTATGTGTAGTTTAAATTCTTTACCACATGCGTGCATCGAACTGCATGGGTGAGCAAGTGACTGAGTTCAAGAGCTATACTTGTTGGTCTATTCGAATTTGTATACCCAATGCTTAAATTACTATGATAAGAATGAGCAGGGAGGGCGATAGAGTACTCATTTTGCGCGCCCTAATAATTTAAGAGATATAATCTACATTAGCGACGGCTCCAAAAGCAAGAATGATAGATTACAAGATTGCGTCGATCAGAGAGAATTTTTGAGAATAACTTGTGTGTGACGTCACACTGGTGCAATTGCGAGAGAGAAATGCCAAAACGTGAGCAAGAATGGAAGAAGAAGAAAAAATGTTGCAAGGAAAACGTAAACAAGTTGCCCCAGTGTGACGCCATGCAAACACCGATTCTGTCAAATTCGTTAAGAGAGGAATAGCGGTCCGAGATCGGCGCAACCTTTGTATTCTCTCAATCGTGCTCCAAAAGGACCTTTGCTCTCCATGTCAGGGGTGCTCGACTCCGTGTCTTTTTTAGAGGTGTTTAGTTGACAATCAAATAGCTTCAGGGAGGTGGTATTCATATGGAGCAGAAGTGAGCCACTGAGAGAGAGCTATGGTACGAGAAGCCGTATAACCAGTTTCGGATATATTTAGACGATAAGCCCGAAACTCATTTGCCGTAGTTAAGCAGCAACTTCTCAGGCTTTGTAGTAGAACTTTAAGAAGCTACGCAATCTGCAAATGCTACGAAGAGAGCCGTCTTTAGACAGACAGGTAGCATAGAAAATAACTCTGCGCGACATCAATACATCAGATCCATACCGCGGAGTGTTACAATCGGAAACGTATTCGATAATGACGATTTGTTGCTACAGCCGGCCTTCGGGAGCCTAACAAGGGCTAAAATCGTGCAATCCAAATTGCTAACCTAGTAACCACAATCGAACCTGATGTTTCCAGTGAAAATAAATGTGCAGGGATGTGACATCTAGCCAAACAAGAGTAGAAAAGAAGAAAGTTTAGCTCGTCTCATCCATGGAACAACCGAAAGCTATTATCCACAAAGTCGATCTAAATAAATTGAAACTTTGCGAGCCTAAGATATTGACCAAAAATTATCATCATTCAAACATATTGTTTTTAGAGCACAATGAACCATATTTATGCTATTACCAATCAAAATTCTAAAAAAAGCGGATTTTCGGCACACGCTACTCCATATCTTAAGTATTTTCTAGACATCTCCCACTAGATTTCCATTTTCGTCTATGCAGGAGCTATTCGCTATCAAATGACCATTTGACTGTGGTCTTATTTTGTGATAGAATTTTCTAACAGTATTTCTGTCGGCCAAAAGCTCAAGCTCTTCGCACTAACGTACTTGTGTCTCCCATTTCTTTCTAAAAAAAAAAATAATAATCACAATTTCCTTCTTTTCTCTCGCTACCGTATAGTTTCACATCAATAGTCTAGCCTTATTATTACCGATGTCTAAAAGCTAAACTACGAGTTTGGAAATGAATTAGTAAATCTTAATTAACTGCCGTAAATTAACCCGATCTAATTTAGTAATTTCCTAAGATTTACGTGACTAAATATTACCATTTCTTCTGACTTTTTTTGGTGTTTATTTTACAAGTGATTCATTCACTTTGCTATCTTCATTCCAACACTGAGAGAGATGCGAATTCGTGGAATTTGTAAAAGACAAATAAGCAAGACGAGAAGCTCGGTTTATGGGTTTATAGGGTGTTTTGACCAAGCTTCAGTGAGAAAATACGAGGTCTTGGATCTCTCTTAAAGGTACCTTTAGCAGTACAGTTGACGTTATTATATGAAAATACTTATGAAGATACACGGTAAGTGGCAGGTCTTGGCTAATGTCTTTTTCCATAGAAATTAAGAGTGCTGAGTCATTGCTTTGCCCTCAAAAGGGCTCTCTTAATAGGTATTTGCTTCAAAGTCTAGCTGATCTAGACTTCTGGGAAATCCATAATAATGAACTGAGTTCTTCGACACGTCGGTGGGCCTGATGCTCAAATGTGCTTATATGCTCTCTGAACCCCCAAGGTCCTAAATTTTGCCAAATCATATTCAATCAATATCTAGTAAATACAAATATTGGGTATAAATTTTTCACTTCCAACAGATCTTTGGCTTCTTAACTTGTTCTTATTTACTTGCACATACTTTTTTTCTTTTTGTACGCATGTGTACATGTGTGTGACTGCGGCGTGGCATTGCTTGCCAACTACCGCATAATGATTGACTAATTTTACCGTTATGGTCATTACATGGACACCGCATCGCTTGCAAGCCCACAAACCCGCACTCACGCACACACACGCGCATATTCAACTCTTATATATTTACGTATACGCCAGCCGAAAATAGAAAAAGTCTATCTATCTCATCGTGGAATGTCAAAAAAATGCCAACACTTTAAGTAGCTGCTTGTGTGTTTAGCCAAGCACATTTTGGTGGTCAGGCGCGCAACTCCCTCTCCCACTAAAGTAAGCTAAAAATGCCATATGTTATGTTAGCTGATAGCAAGTACGAGTAAGCACATGCATGTACATTAGGGTGGTTTAAAAAAAAATACTACCTTTGTTATTTCAAAATCTCCTGTGAAATATTTCCGGGACAGTGAAAAAGACGCCTAGTGGAAATCGAGCATTAGATAATTTTACAGCTCATTTAATTCTGGTATGACAAAGTGCAATTTTTAAGTCAATACGAAATTCCGTTGATTTTTGGATTTTTTTTATGAGAGTGTTGTGTTTTTTTTTCTATATAAAATAATTGTCGACTTTAAATTTGAATAACTTTTATGTGTTGTTGTTTTATGAGTTTATGGAAAAGTTTAAAGAAAAATGTGTAGCCTTCAAATTGCTTTAAAAATATACAGAGCTGATTCCGGTACGTTGACTTTAAAACGAGTTGGAAAATTTCAAAGTTCAAACTATTTCTTTCCTATATTATTTTGTATGAAAAATAGAAATTAGCGATCTCTAACAGGCTTTAGGTGCTTTTCGCAGGCGCCGGATATCACTGTGCCGAAGATATATGTCACAGGGTATTTTGAAGAAAAAGATAGTAGATTTTCATGAACCCGTCTAATGTACTTACACAAATATGTATGTATGTAGTATATCGCTGGCCTGTTGCATTTGGCGACAAGCAAACCAATCAGTGGACACATTTTCGAGGCTGTGAAAATATGTTATTTCTCATGTCTGTTTAAATGTTAGACATTGGCTGTTGTTGTTTTTAGTAGTTGTTGTTGGCCTAGAACCACGTTTAAAGTTTTTATTTGAAGTATTTATGTGAGGCATATAATTATTAATCGAGTATAAATTTTGCCTTGGTGTTAAAAATTAAACTCCTGTTAGGAGAGCCATTTGTTAAAATTAAAAACTTTCCCCAAGCAAAATGTGACATTGAAGTGACTGAGAGCTGCAGGCGGCAACAGAACTGATGGAAAATTTCAGCCTTCACGTTTAAATGATATTTCTTTTAGTATTGGCTTGAATCCTTACGAGCACATGCCTTTTGCTTTTTACTCACAAAAATGTACTCACCACGCAGCACAGTGCTTCCCTTCCATATAAAATGTGGGCAAAAATATAATTATGGACGAACTTAAACGAAAATTGGCTTCTTAGTAAAATTGAGGACGCTAAACTCAAAAATGCAATTTTCAAAAGGGAGGTGTCAAATGACAGGGCTTGGCCTGTAGATGTGCAACAAAGTTTTATTTATTTTTTAAACGGGTTGCCACCTGTTACAAATTTTACTAAAATTATTTTATAAGTAAAATGAATTATATATTACAAAATGGGTAGCAATTGAAATGGTTTTGAAAATGCTTTACTTCTAAACGATGCGTAGGAGTGTAGCCACATGTCTAAAAAATCAAATTCACTTTAATTAAAGAGAACAAGGTAACTGAAATATGCATATCAATATGGATGTCAGACAAAAGAAAAAAAAATGACATATTTAGCAAGTAATAAGTAAAGAGTAAAATTATTCCTGAGTAAATTTAAGAAACAAGTAATTTCAAAGGAATGTAATCAGAACATATCACTGTTTGACAATGTATGTATTGGTAATAAAATAACAAATAGGATGTCGTAAACCTTTGGTTTGGCACAATTATTGTTTGAGTTTAACTAAATTTCACTTTAGAGACAAGTGGCAACTCTCTTCGTAATATGTGCAAGCTTGAACCTTTTTAAACCTCTTTCGTCTGACTCCCATATGGTGATATATACCTATATCAATTACCTAATTTCCTTAATTTAAATGGAATTTGATTTTTTTAAGCAGGTGGCAACCCTATATATGTAGTTAGGAAATAAACCCTTTTCATACACATATCAACTGATACCCATTTCTTAACAATTCATTGAACTTATTAAAAAATTTGAATTTAATTTTTTAACAGGTGGCAACTATTAAAAAAAATAAGCCTCTATTGTCTACAGGTCAAGAGTTTTAATCAGTTACCTTAATTTTTGAAAATAAAACGAATCGTGCAGATCTGATGGCACTGACAAGAAATGAAAAATGATTTGCTTCAAAAAGTGCAAAAAATTAGTAAGTTTTTATTTCTAATTTCGACAGCTAAAAACCAGAACTGTTTAATAAAATAATAAACAATAACATATTTTTACATAAATTTTGTATTATTTCCATTAAATTTACCATTTTTTGAAATTTTAATTAAAAAAAATGTTTTTCTAGAATACCGCAGGGACACCCTGTGTTTAATTTAATTCCAAAAATTTTATTCCTGTAGTTCTTTACTATCTACATATATGGAAATAAAAAATGTTAAACCAACATTTAATTTTAAGGAATGAATTTTTGATATTTGTTCCCGTGAAGAGCTTACGCATGGCAATGCTCGTATTAAAATTCATAGTATAAAATTGTCGAATTTAGTGGCTTCCTGGCGGCATATAATTTATTTTATAGGGAAATTTCTATTTAATTATTTTTAGTGGATAAATTGCCTTTACAAAAATAGCAAACACTTTCACATTGCAGACAAAGAGTTTTTCGATTTTTGTCCACTTAGGCGGCACTGTGCGCAAGGGTGTATCTTCAAACGATTTGACAAACACACATACATACAGAGTTTTAATCTTTTTCCTTCATTGTCCTCGGATTTCTTGCTGCAATTCTGCTTTTATTAATTTATGATAGCAATAAATCATACAACTTCAATTTACAATCTAATCGGGATATATTCTTACAAAGTGAAGTAACTAGAAAACATTAAGCATTGTCTGCAATGTAGTGAGAAATTCACACATATATTTTTTTTCTATTAGCGTGTGAGTACGTACTTTTTATTACCTTCTCCTGAAAATATAATTGTAACGAAAAAGTTACCTTTGTTTAGATTCTACATAAGCCATAAAAATTGATGCCTCAAAAGTTGCACTAGCGTTTATAAATACAGAAAATATATAAAAGGCAACACAAAACAATACTGTTGCAGAAGAAAACGACAGTAAAAATCTAGATCATCAATTCAACTTCCATTATTCTTCTTACTGTCGACTTTGCCTAGCTGCTGTGATTTTTCCTTTCACTTACTTACCTTATTGGATGAATTTCTATGATACAACCGCTTTATGATTAAAATGTTCTGAATTTATTTCTTTCATAAATGAAAAGCGGAGTTCTTTTCAAACACACGCATCGTAGGTAAACATATGTATGTAAGTAAGTACCTCATATAGTCAGTGAGCAGTGCGAGGTCTTTCTCAGCCCAGTGTGGTGGAATTGATAGATTCCAAAAATTTTTCTCCATATACATATATGTAAGTACATACAGCTTCATGTCTAAAAATCGTTTAATTCACATTCTTCCTTTAAATTTCCATTAGGGCTGTGCGATTATTCGTTTACTCGAGCAAGTTGGTTAATCAGTTGTTCAGTTAATCAATTAGTCGAGTAATCAAAATTTTGATTACTACAAACGATGATTAATCGAGTTACTTAAAATATGGTTACTCACAAAAATTAATTTTGCTCGTTAAGAGAGTTTGCTTTGGAAAATGCTTAATTTTATTTTTACAATATGTATGTGTATGAAAAAATATTTAATTTTAATTTTTTTGGAAAACAGAAACGTTGTTTTCAAATTATCAAGGGACTTCTACTACTTTATGTATATGTTGAGGGTACATTAAAATGTCTACTATTCATAATGTTGTCTAATCATAAAGCAAATTACTCAAATATTTTCGTTTTCGATTAATCAAAATCAAATCTTTAAATCCTTTGCTTATTTTTTTCTCTAGAAAGATTTGAATTTTGCACAGATTCGCTGCTCTGTATTTATACTGATATTCTACGATTCCTACTTATCATGAAAAAAAAAAATACGAAAATCCCTCAACAACTTATCTACAACTTTCTACACGATGATTGCCCAATTTGTCTAAGCGCCACCGCCTCCAGATGCCACACAAATCGGTTAGGCATGACATATGTAATTTAAGCAATAAAATACAAATCGCTTCAACTCAAGTGCATGCGCGCTTTTTGCATTATGCTTACAAGCTGCGTATGTTTTTGTATGCACATATATTTAAGTGTATGTGTGTACAAAAATATTGTCTATTATGACACAAAATTATATACAATGCTGAAGAGGATGAAGGCCAACTGTAGTTAAGGTTAAAGCGTCGTAGTTGAAGTGCACTATTTGGCAAATATTTATGCCGCCCTCCACACGAACATTAAATAATAGAAGAAAAAATCGAATAAAGCATGAATTGCATTCCAAATAGCGAAGACAAAAGCCAAGCAAATAGCTATAATAATAAAGAGAGCATATACGCCAATAAAATCCTAAATATTGCAACGTAAACAACTACACGAATAACAACAACAACAACAACAACAACATATCAACAATTATAATTTACTAGTATGCCGCAGCAATAAGTGATGGCCGCAGGGCATGAAAATTCACTCAAAGGCGGCACAAAATACTCACACACAGCAAATGAACGCGCGGCTTAACAAATCGCTTGCATGCGATGAGATTGTATGGCGGTGGCGCATGCGCTGCTTTTCTTTTGTCAGGCGAGCCTTGCCCAAACTTGCTTGAGTATATGTGTGTGTGTGCATGCTTTCGAAGCGGGGGTGTTGACGTGGCCGCCGCCGACCCGGTCGTCTGATCAACCCACAAGCGCCGACTGCATCATTTAGCCACAAGTTTGAGGTTATAAAAACTCATTATAATTTTTGCTGCAATGCACTTGCAAAAAAAGCGCCCCAACAAAGACCAAAAAAAAAAAAATGGAAAAACTGAGTCACAAAGATTGCCTTTGCCTTGGATTTTTGCGCAGCGCATATTTTTTGTTGCTGTTTCTATTACCGTTTGCCGCACATGCTTATTGTTACTGTTGTTTTTTGTATCCCATATGCGCTTCAGATTTCAAGCGTACCGTCATCAGTCGCCGCCGTATTGCCACTATGGTTGTTTCTGTTGTTGGCGCTCGCATTGTGACCTTTCCATGACTGACAGCGAATTTGACGCCCACGCGTGGCATCGCATCTTTTACTTTATTTTGGTTGCTGTTGTGTGCTTTTTTTTTGTATATATATTTATAGTACACTATAACTATCCATTGGCCGCATCTGTGTCAAAATCAAGCTGATCTTTTATTTCTCTTTGCTTGATTTGTTGTTGCGTTTTGGGGTTGGCATTCGTTGGCTGTCGAGCTGACTGGCTGGCCGTTTGGCCGTTTGGTACGCTGCCTGGCGAGTGAGTGTGGGAAAGCTTTGATTTATGGGAATTAAATTTGCCAAACTTTTTGATTTTTATAACTTTTTAATGGCTCGCATTGGGCTTGTGTGCAGTTGGTGAAATTCGATTTATAAAAATCTTGAAGTTATGGAGCAGGAAACGGTTGTGTTATATTGCCATAGCTGGAGGGTAGCCAAGTTAGCTTGGCGTTATCGTTAGCCGATTAGGGCGGTGATATTAGTTTGCTGGCAAAATACATTGTATTCGGAGAGGTGCATATGAGGCTGGTATGGCTGTGTGTTAATGGTAGAAAATTTTTGCTGGCGCAGATTAGAGTGCAGCTATACTCGTGTGTATGTACATAAGTGGTATCAATAATAGTTATGTGGAATTTTTCACCGAAAAGCCTAATTAAGCTAAGGAAAAAATATGTCCAACGGTTTTATTTATTGAAGATATCTGATCATCTAACCAAGGAAAAAATCATTAAATATATATATATATATATTGGATAAGTGATTACCCTGGATGTAATATATGTAATATTTTAATCGCTTAGCTATTGATTTTATCGAGGTTGGATTTACTTCGGAATAGGTTGCGTGGCGGGCTTAAAGACCTGTAACTAACAAAAATCCGAAAATGACTCGTATAATCACCCTACCTAACGTAGTTGATCCTGGCATAGGAAAAAAGCACTGCGAGTTACAAATATACATACATATTTACATTAGGGTGCGCCTTACTTTTTAACTTTCATCCACAAGGCAAGACTCTCCTTCGATAGATTCATATGCGCATAAAAATGTGCTCTGCTATATATTTAAAAAAATCGGATAATGCAAAAATACGTTGATTGATACGATACAAATAAGCTCCTTTTACTCAATTACATACTCTTTTTCCTGTTTTACATATGTAAAACTTGGTGAATAAGCCTAAACAACTTTATGGTTCTTGGGCCACGTATTTCCTTATCTGATTTTGATGTTTTTTTGGAGAGAACGAACCTGCAAGACCCCTCGCTTTGTAGCTCACAAAAAAAAGTAAGTGCGCCTTAGCCACACTGGTGAAGTGAAACTTACGTTACATATCTATTTGGTCTCATAACTAATATTCATACATACATACATACATCTGATTTTGCTTAAGGTCATTTTAAGTCTTTTTTCTATCTAGATCCCTACATCTACCCCTGTTCATACTAATTACATTTATGTTATTCGGTCTTCCTTTACCTTAAGTTTTATCTTTACACTCTATCGATAACAAAATCGGCGGTAACATCCAACAAAATATCGATAACAAGACCAATAAAAATATCGATACAAAATCGAAGATAAATTCGATAAACAATTTCGATAGCAAAATCGATAATAATATTGGTAGCAAAATCGATTAGAAAATCGAAAAATATATCAATAAAAATATCGATAACAAAATCGATCAAAATATCGATAACGAAAATCGCTTAGAAGTTCGATCGAAATATCCATAACAAAATCGCCAGATAATCGATAACAAAATCGATAGAAAAATCGATAATAGTATTAACAATAAAATCTATAAAAATATCGATAGCAAAGCCGATAAAAATATCGACAATT
>NW_016175840.1:0-9698 GCF_001687245.7 Rhagoletis zephyria
TTTATAAAAGCGTTGTATATTAAAAAGTTTTTTTTATATCATTTATTTGTTCTGCTGTCGCAAGTCAGCGGCAATATTTACGTGAATTTTAAGTTCAAATGCACATTTACGGCTAATGCGCATTTGTATGGGGATAATTCACGAGTTAATGCAAATAAAATCTCGTAATGCAAATAAGCGTCTGTCCACCATTTACGGCCGGAATCAAACCAAAATAACTACATATTGAAAAGCTTATTATTTTATGAAATAGTAGTAGGTATTTTAGTTTGAATATTTTTACTTTGCAACCACTGTGCATCGGCAATGCAGCCACGAATTTCCGTTTTAAAAGCGAGCAGTGAAAGCGTTTCACTAACGCCCTCGCCACTAAATTACTTTAATAAATAAGTATTTATGTGTGTGTGTGATTGTACTTAGCTATCTTTATAGATATGTAAGTATGAGCAGTTAATTCGTAAAATGTCAGCGACCTCATCACCAAACTTTGAACTTAAAATGCATAGAAAGGCGATAAGTGAATCTAAAAGTGAGTGACTTCAATCACTGGCAGACTGGTTGAGTGAATGCTTGCCTCTCTAAACAGTAGCTAATACTGTTTGCATTGTTTGTTGCCACTGACTGAGGAGCGACTGCATATACTCGCACATACTCGTCGAACATCGTGTCGAACGGTAAAAGGGGCGCATTAGATTTATGCCGGCCGACGTGAGTTGCATACGATTATGAGCATAAAAAAAAGCAGAATGAGCCAAACAAAAAAGCCGGGCGAGTGCTCACTCACCACTGGGGTTGCATAAGAAATAAGCGAACAGACGACAATAATGCTAAAGCAATCGGCAGAAGGAGCAGAGCAGCGCAGCGCGGGTGCGGGGGAGCAGAGCGAAACCATGGGGAATACCGATGGATATTTGGTCGGTTAACCGAAAAACGTAGCCGCCAGACACGCGTCGCATAAAAGCCGTAGCCGCAACTACCGTTAACGTCTGCTGACACAACACCCTCATTTCTGGCGTTGTTTCCTTTTGCCTACCAACAAGAACACAGAAGGGTTGCTGCTTAAAAGGCAGACAGCCAAGCAGCAGCAATAAAGAAAGAGGAAGTGGCGGCGAAAGTGGTTGGAAGCTGCCAGAACCACACTTGTGTCGCGTTGTGGCTGTGCGTTTCTTTTAATGAGCATCAGCACAGTTATTATTGCTGTTTTTGCACACGCGTCCTTGCCGCATGCAACAATGTGTTTGAGCGACAATTCCTATGACCGACCCAGTAGGGAAAAGGCTGCTGTTTTTTTTTTGTGACAGGTGAAATGTTAAGTGGTTTTATACACGCGCAAAATAGAAAATGTGAAGAAAGCGCGAATTTAAGTAAGTACGTAAATGCTTACCTTTCCAAAAGGGGTTCGGAAGCCGCTTTACAGAATTAAATTAGGAAAAGCTCTGATTTGTGTTTAATATTTTTCAAGTTCACCTCTTCCGATGACACATTTTGTGATTAACTAAAAGAGAGTGTAAACCAGAAATTATTATTTTTCTTTGCTCATCAGTGTACCATGATTTCATACTCACAGATTTTTCCTAGAGGGCCTGCACGAGATATCTGCACGATGTATTGGGGTTTGAGTTGATCTACTGCTGTTTCGCATAAAATTCACACTAACGTAATAAAGAGCTCAACGACACTTAAATTGAATGCCACACGACCCAGACCAACTCACCTCATGCATTGTTATTGTTGTTGTTTTCGTCGACCGCCCTCCGACCTCCAATTCAACTCCACTTCCTGACTGTTTCGATATATTTTGGTGTGAATGAAGTAATGATTTTCTCAGTTTCAGCTCTTTGTTTTCATTTACTCCCGCACTTTGTCTCTTTTCCTGCCATCACGTCCCGTCTTCCTCCACCCCGACTGTTGCTGGTACGAGTTATTAATGCTCTACGCCCCCTTCTTGCATATCTATTTTCATTGTTGTTTTTGTTGCACTTTGTTTTTGTTTTGTTTGCGTGGTCGTAAATGAAATTAACCCTCCAACAAAAAGTGTAATAAAACGAAATCAGGTTGAGAATTTAATTTGGCGCAAAATGATACACCAAAATATTCGAAAATATGTATTTGTGAGGGTGGATTTTTGAACCGAAATAAAGCCAAATTGGAGTGATGACTGACAAGTGGCATTGTTTTTGTTTTTGTTTTTGTGTTATGCTGAGCTTCAAAGCTTGTTTGTTGTTTGGCAATGAGGCAATGAAGTGGGCGAAAGTGGAGTGGAGTGGAGTGGAGTGGAGTAGATGACACAAGTTGACATTGAGAGGCACTTCGGTAATGGCCTCAACGTCATAAATGGACATATTTTCAAATTTGCACTTATTTTTGACTTTGCTTGCATTTGCTTTTTTGTTTTTTGCTTTAGCAAATGTTGATGGATGTTTTGGCATTGAAAAGGGAATGAAAAGTGAATGAAGTGTGTGCTCACGCACGTGATAGAGATGCATTAAATAAGTCACCCTTATTCGAGGCATAAAAGGAAGATTGCCGTTGAAAGAAATATTAATAGCTTAATGATTTTTTGAGTAACGAACTGACCTTTAACAATATTTTATGCAATTAGTTTTTGAATAATAAGGCATCTGTTTTCTTACTCGTATTTAGGAAGTTACCTTTTGGTGGATTTACTTCAATTTTATACAAAATCATAAAATTTTAATTTTAATATTAATCTAGTTCCCCGGCGATGTGGTTAAGAGAAGTGACTTAGGGAATACACAAGCAAAGGATGTAAAGATCATTGTAGGAAAGACATCACCTTTTTATTTAATACTGTTAAAATTTTGGTTTTAAGTGGAATCATTATACAGCTCTGTCAAACTCATTGTGAACTGGCGCCTGTACCCACATGCCTACAACAAAGAAAAAGGTGTAGAATAAGGTCTTTATTTCTTTTTTTTCAACACGCTAAAGTCTGCGCCCCTAGGCCTGCTGCCTTCTTGGACAAGTAAGGTGCCTTCTGGATTATAAAAGCATAGCTAGGCGACTCCTCCGTGTAAGAGGGACCCCTCAATGAGCAGTGTAGTACCTCTGCTAAAGAACATCGCCCCCGACAATCTGCTCAAAGTGATAAAAACCAGCGGTTAAGACAAATATCAAAGAAATGGACAAAGTGCAACAGCTTGCCTCTCTGTTGACTGCGGCGCAGTGAAGGAAACAGCATTGGTGGCTTTGTTAACAGGCTATTAAACTAATTCCGGCACAGACAAGTCATAGTATCAGTCATTGCCATACGAGTATGGCAATACATGGCTTCCTTCGAAAGGGAAATCATAAACAATCGAGGTGAGAAAACAAGAATTAATTCAAGAAGTTTGAAGATAGAGTCCACTCTGAGTAGTTATAAAAATCATTCAGCTTCAACTACCCTGATTATAACCTTATCTGATAATTATCTCACAGGCAGCCTCGCGAATACAGTGTGACACCAACAGCCAGGCGTCTATCAAATCACGGAGCAAAATGTTGCTCACTTCAATGGTAATTGACTATCACTGAAAGCAAAGCATATTTCAAGGACCCTGAAGGAACATATTAGCAGTTTTGTCACTCAAATATTTTTCCCCTACCAACCAACATACCTAAATGGTTTTGAGAGTACCAAAAAGATTTTTTTTTGCAGTAATAGAAAAGAAATGGATTTTCTAATTTACTATATTTCACTAGATTAAAAACTATTTTTTCGCTCAGAGAATTTTTCGCAATGTCGATATACAAAGTTTTTTATTGAAATTTTCCGCCTAGCTCTTTAACTGCTATTTTTTATAAAAATATTGTTCATAGTATAATAAAAAACTTAAAAATATAATTTCTAAACTCTGTTCAAAACTCAAGAAAATTCAATAAATTTTCATGCAAATTTCCATTTTTTTAATAAATTTTTATTTATTTTTTTTTGATTATGCAGTTTTGTAACCCCAATAAATTTTGAACGTGGTCAAGTGATTTCAACAAGCCACAAATTTATTGTACTTAAAATTAATTTAGCTTTCTTACTTGTCCATCACTCCATCGAAACTAATCTGTCTTTATATATTTACTTATTGCAAAGTCAAGAATGATAAAATACAAGATTGCGCCATAGAAATTTTCCTATCATTTTCCATACAAAAATTTCAAACGAAAACAAGAATACGCCTCATTATTATATTTTTTTTTCATAAAAACCCAGTTTTCGTTGACACGCGAAAGCACGTGCCACTGCGAGGAAAGAACAACCAAAACTTATAAAATTCAAGAAAAATCACATTGTATGATTTTTAGATTTTGCTTTTTTTGTAAAAAACATATCTAACAGATTTTGATTTTTTTTTTTGTGTTGTGGCCTCATTGCATACGTTTTGTTTTTGGGCCCACTCCCACCCAGACTTTCTCAATTTCATATCTGTGTGAAAGTAAATCATAGCCTATCAATACCGACAATATCGGCGCGACATAAGCCGCGGAGCTGTGGGCCAAAAGCGGTGGTGGATTTTTTTCCACCAGGCAAAAGAATCGATTGTGAGCAGGAGCCACAGCAGAAACTTGGATTTAGTTGTGGTAGGAGTTGCTGAAATTATCTTGTTGATGGATATATTTTCAGCTGACACTTGTCTGCCTTTTCTGGTTGTTTTTCGGTATTTTTTGAACGGTTTTTTTTTTGGTGGCACAAAGTTATCGAAAATGAAACAAAAATGGCGAGAGAAAAAATTGCAAAACTTACCCCAATATTTCATGTACTCACACATATGTAAGCACAGCTGTATTGGAAAACGTATGCCGTACAAGATAAATGATTGGCAGTCGCGCTACAGCTCTACATACACTGACTGGTACTGGGGTACACGGTGGCGTATGATAAATGTGTTGGCCGCCCCACAGCAAGCGCGCTGAGCGTAATGAAAGCCCCGTAAACGCCGCGCACTTCTTTTGAAGTATTAAATAAATTCGTGCAAGTTAAGTGCTTTGTAATTGATGTTATAAAATATTTATGACAGGCAGCATTGTCTCCTCAATGTTCAGCACACTATGCCGCCGCTTCATCTCAGCACTCCCAGCTGCTCCTTTTGTGACCGTACAACTTTCAGGCACTTTTTCTCACAATTTTATTAGCTTTAATTTTGTCAAGTTGGCATTTTGGAGAATCCTTCAGCGTAGATACTAATGGCACACATATTCTAGCCGTTTCGCTACACTGGGGTACCTTCGTTTGTATTTCTCTCGGCTGCTGCTGCGATGACCTCTGTTCTGCTCCTCCTTCTCGCTACAGCTGATGTGGCAAAGTTGCCACACTCTTGCCACCAACGGTAATTGACATTAATTATTTAAAAGCACTTTTTGAAAGTTTTTGCCAACTATAAGTGACATCATGGACTCGCGTAAAATATCTAAATTTGTGAAAGTAGCTTACTGCCACCATTAAGGCGGATACGAAGGGGTATGTGCGGTGTTTGAGAGAATTTTACGTAATACTCATACATATGTACATACCGACATAGTAGTTGTGCTGAGTTGTAAAGTGCTTTTGAATAGTTGGATTACAAGCACTTGACACGAGGATAACATAGCACTAAAAAAAGCTCTGAAGCTCTGAAATGAAAGGGCATTAGGGAATGTAGGGAAGGTGACATAATTTGAATAACGAAAGTGGAAAGAAGGCTCGAAAGGGTAATTGGTTATAACATGTCATACATTAATTTCTCTTAATAGTTACTCAGACTTGGCAATGAATCTACGGTCAGATGGTAAAAGATATGGATCCAGCTTAATTGAATTCAAAATAACTAAGGAATACAATAAAAGCTGTTAATCACTTCGTTAAAAATTGGGATGAAGAACCAATGCCAATGTTTGTGTTCAATGCCAACCACATTCATCCGTTCGTGATATATGTATGTATGTATATATACATAAAGCTCTATCACATCCGATTTTTTAAATATCCTTAATTCGAATCGCGGCTTTGACTTAAATTCGGGGCTATGTAGCATAGCGACATTTTTGTTACTTGAAAAATATACTTGGCGTTTTTATGTATACTAGCTCTATTATATGTCCTCAGCTTTGCTCGAATGTCTGTCTTTTTCAACGGGTAACTTGAATTCACTATTATCCCTTTTTTATAGCATTTGAAAAAAACGCACCATAGCAGTTTGAAAATTTAAAAAAAGATTTCACGGTTTAAAAATAAGATGTTCAACAGATATACATACTTTAAAATGCTTTGTATAGATTTTAGAAAATGAAAACTTTTGCGACGCTAATTAACCTTGAAAATAAACTAAAACCGCATTTTTTGATATTTAAAAAACCTGATGTGCTAGAGCAGTTCTGAGTTCATATTCGAATTTGGCGAACCAAAATCTCAGACTCAAATTTAGCAACTCAAAATATATGTGTTAGAAAAAAATGGCCAGCCTTATCTCAGAGATAAAGTCTTAGTGGCGAACTTAGCAACTTTTATTTTTGATAAAAATATTATTAGCCTATAGTAACCAATAAAAAAGTCGTGTCCAGTAAGGTGATGGGTTATTCTCTATGTTGATTTAGCTTATCAGTAGCCTTCCGCATATGTTCAGTAATGTTGTGCTTGTTATTTCATTTCAATATAATAATTTTGCTTGACGAAGGCCAATGAAGTGCTCTGGGCCTATTAATCTCTTCACAAATTTTTTTTGTTCACAATATCTGCTACTTCATTGCCCATTACTCCACTGTGGCACGAAACCCAAATGACATAAACCCGGTTCCTTGATGAGATCAGTTTTAAGAGCTGAAGATAATTCATACTACATACATAGTACCATTGAAGAGAAATCGTATGCTTTTAAGACGAGAAGCGCCGCCTTGCTGATAGAGTGTTTCTTTTACGAGCAGAAAGCATCGAAAAGCTTTCCCCATAAACCTATGCAGATTGAAGTTGGATGGAATCCTGCTTGCTTGCCTTACAGCTATTGAAGCCATTAGTATGCCCTATGTGGCTTTTCCTTTCGATATTTTGGTAGTTTTTTGACACAGTGGTTTATGTTCGAAGCTACATACAGTTTGTATGGATGTACCAGTTTCTTACCTCGATACAACTCAGCGAGTGAAGTAAAAGCGAGATGAGTAAAAGATTGGTTCACAGGTTTGAAAATTATCCTTCAGGCCCCTATTGAATCGTGGTGGAGCGGAATATAAATCAAATAATCATTCGATTTTCGATAATAGTCTCTGCCTGGGAAGAACTTCAAGAAATTTTTACAATAAAACCATAGAAGCTATGGTATATATGTATGAACATATGTACTTATATTACAAGGAAGGAGTCCTCTACTCGATCGTAATAATCTAACCTAATCTCGAAAGTAAGTTTCGAAAATTCGATATGTTTCAAACAGAGACTGCCGAATAACTATCGAACGGTCAAATTCTTATATCCCACTGCTTCCCATGCCTTCGCCAGCAATTCGACTTTGACTTTGACTGATTGTTATGCGTTGTCAAACAGACAACACATGTGACGTTACTGCCATACGTTGACTTAAAAACATATTTATACATGGCGGCTTTGAAAAGTGTAACTAAAAACGCGCGGAAGCACATCATCAACAGGCCTCAATTGCAAAAATATTTGCATGGCGACATTGAGCGTCACGTGAGCGCGAATAAACAAAAATTAAAAAAGACGCACGCACACTTATACACTCCGATTGTCCTTCAACTTTCACCCTCAGTGCGGACGTTGAAGTGCACTTTTGCATGAGCGGGTCGTAGATGAGAATAAACATCTAAAATGTTGACTATGTTGTTGTTGTTATTATTGTTATTTATGTCACTGCTACTGTGCCTTTTTGACGTTTGCTGTATGCTAACAATATAAATATTACTTTAATATGACAGCCACCAAACACGTGCACTGCACAAGTGCACATAAATGAACATGCAAACATATATATTTACGAGTACATATGTATGTGTGTCAGTCGAATGCATTTATGCTCAGCAATAAATACGAGTTTCTGATGGAGCGCGATGCTGTGTGTTCCAAAAATATAATTTATCATTTCCCACAAGCATGCATATCTGCCTGTGTCTGTATGTATGAACTAAGGGTATTACTGTTACTCGAATGAGGAATCCCTACAACACTCATTATGTCATCATCAGCTATGATATTGTCATTATCATCAGTTTTAGTGAAAGTGTCATTAGGGTTCGTACTTAATGCAAGAGGAAGCAATGGTCGTTCAAACGCTTTTCGCTGTTGGCATTCATATTTGTATGCCAGATTATTAACACTAACCAATAATTATCGTTACTTTAATAAATATCAATAATCGATAAAAAATATCGATATTTTTACCGTTATCGATAGTACTATCGATATCTATATTTGTATTAACATTGATATGTTTATCGAAATCTTAAAAAAATATCGACATATATATTTTAATCAACATTTGTTATCGTAATCGTTAATGACTTTTTATCGATACCTTTAAAAATATTTTAATCGCCATTAATGATTTTTCAATGATTGTCACTATCTTAGTCAGGGGTTATCCTTAAGTATTGGTTTAAAATTAATGCCTCAACCTAAATTATTGGAAACAAATTCATTTTTTTTTTTTTCAAATAACAGCTTTAATGCCACTGTGGAGGATACAAAAAAGAATGACCATCTCTGCCATCGCCGACTGAAATAGATGAAATAGGATAGCTTATTCGCTTATATTCCATGTAGATACTGGATCTGGATTTGCTTCTAATACTCCATATTGGCATCATTGATAAGACGAATGTGTCTTCTTTGGTTTTTGTCTGACATTTAATTGACTCAAATAGAACATTTGTAGGCCAAACAAGGCAATCGAACGAACAAATCGAACGAAGTAAATTGATGGCTCCAGTTGAGTTTAAATTGTCATAGAGGTCTCGTCCCATAATCTCGAAATGAAATTTCAAGTCAAGTTTAATTTTATCTCGGCTGCCGTGATTCGGGCGCGGATAATTCAAAATTGAACAAAAGGTTATCAAGACACATAAAGTAGTCTGAAGAAATGTCTCTAGCACCAAGAAAAGTAGGCTTAAACTGGCGTAATCAACTCTTCTTCCGAAAATGTGTTTAAAACGCAAATTTTCTAATAAAATTTCATTTAAAAAAACCTCAGAATACCGCATCCGAAACAATTTAATATACACTGAAGAGACAAACATACATATTAATGATGCATATATATAAACGCATATGCATGTGTGTGTATAATTAAAAAAAAATATATGAAAATCCTTTGAAGCTTTAATTAAATCAATCTACATTTCAGAGGCCTTAGATTTAGTGCAATTAAACAGAGCACCATCACCAACATCAACTACAGAGCCGCAGACGCATCCAATCGTAATCTACCACCAACCTTATGACAATCCCAAATATCCACCCATAACAGATGCATACCCAAGCGGAGCGTACAGCTATGTCAAAGAAGAATTTCCCTACAATGCCAACGGCAGACCGCGCATATGGAGCCTGGCCAGCACTGCCGCGGACGAGAAGCCAGCACTACAGCCTAGCGTGAGTTTTAGCGCACCCATCATGCAAAGGGAATGGCCGCCCACATATATGCCACCAACTTATGCATCACCATCAGCCATCAAACAAACTTCGGTGGTTGCAACGATTTCCATGCAATCCACTTCGC
>NW_016175841.1:0-9698 GCF_001687245.7 Rhagoletis zephyria
GTCCGAAAATTTCACAAAGCAGCAAAGGAACTTATTTTCTTCCAAACATATAATTAGTCACCGTTTAACTTGTGAAGTAAGCAAGCATTGAGACGGGTAATCAAAATGAATTTTTTTTCTATGCCAACTCATGCGAGGTATTGCGCTTCGAGCGACAATTTTCTTCTTAGCTGTACAGCCTCCGCGAAACTGAGGTCTAAACATCTTGCATCACATTTTCTATACACGCATGACGACCTTTTTTGGGCCTGGCACCGCCTGGCTATGTTTACAAATATTCCGACTTTAGCGCCTCTTAGTGCATGGGTAGTATTATGTCGTTCTTCCAGCAAACTTACTTATTTGCAAATTGTTTATGAGCATTGAGTCTTAGTTCCGATGAAGTTTGAAAGGATTTCCCAAAATGGTCTGAAACGCTGACGAAGATCTAAAAAGCGTTGATTTACTACAACAAAGCTTTGTTATAAAATCTTTTGAGAGTTGATTTAGTTGCACNTACCTTTGTAAAAATAATATTTTCTCTATTTTTATCCTAGAAGTAGTTGGCATAACGGCCACAATAACAACGGAAATGCCATAAAACATTCGGATATTCAGTTACAGTGCCCATCAAAATATTAACCGGATGTTGTGCACTTCAATCAATAAGTTTTCCTATCCACATAAATCGTCTTAGTTTCTCTTTCCATGTATATTAAAAATTCTAACTTGTGTTTCCGCTCTTAGACGATTGTTGTTTTTGCTTTAGTTAAAAAGATTTCACCTCATGCGCACCGTTGAATATGATCCACAAAGTAAAACACAGAAAAGTACATAAAGTTAACAAATTAGTAAATAATTAGTAATTAATTTGTTGATTTATGTTTGTATTATTCGTTTTTTTTTTATTGCTCCCTTTGTGCGTTACAGGAAGCTCATTCCAGCGCTTTTTTTTTCTCCCTAGTAAAACTTAAGATTTTCACTCAGCACGATCGTTCTACATCATTACACAAATTTACATAAAAGTGAAGTGTGCGCTAATAAAAAATTTAATTACTTCTGTTTGCTTGCAAAGGGAGATCCAAAAGTTGACGAAAAGCCACAAAATAGGGTAGTATTAGGTAGGTAATATGAAAGGCATTTAATGCTCTAATCGAATTGTAGGAAATTAAATTTCAACAAGTTTTTTTAATCATATTTAATGGAAGAAGGGAAAAAACTAAATCGTTGACTGTTAGACTGCATCGAAAAATGTTTAAGTTTATAAACAATTTTTGCTTTATAAATTGAAAACTGATCCAATACGTGCATTTTTTGAACTCCCCTCGCCTTCTCAAATGTCTAGAAATGTTAGTGTATATATGTTTTCTACGCAAAAAAAAAACAGATTTGTCAGTTCATATGCTTTGTTTTTCAATTTAATAGCGCGTGAATTGTTAAACAAATCGGCGCCCTGCGAGATTTAAAATGTTTCACATTTTTCACGTTCTTTCTTCCAGATTTCTATAGCTACGTACAAACATATAGGATGAATTTGAAGGGAAGCGGTAAACCACAAGATGGTTCTCAGGCACACTTTAAGATGCAGTGAGTGGAACTGAAAAAAAAAACCACGGCAGAAACGTCTCGCAATAGCGTGGTTGTAACGTTTGCCACTGTAAGATTGAATGAAAGCGATTTTTTCCGATTGAATGCACATTTATAAGGTAGAGTTCTTCTATAAACGATAGCTACATGAGTAAATGGTTATGGCAGTATAAAAATTGCAATTAAATTTGTTTAAGTTTGCATTTCGAAACTGCAAAACAAAATTAATTTCCACATAAAAAGTAAAAGTAAGAACTGAAATTTTAGAACCAAACTTTTGAGAATGTTGCAGAATTTACATTAAATAATTTGGTGCATTTAAAATTAATTCGCGCCTATCATTCAGTGTTGCCATTTTGGTGCGTTTGAAGCTAAATTTAACTCTTTATTTTTCTATTTAGCTAAGAAAATTGGGCTCCAGCTCCTAGCTCTATTCAATATTATCTAGCACTTTCTTAGCTCCTCAACTCAAAAAAAAAACTAGCTCTTCATTTTAGCCACTGTTAGTATTATTTAGCTCTTTTTCCACGGATTTAGCTTCAAACGAAATTTTTTCTTGCAACACTGCTTTTATCGGCTTATACAAAAAAATTACAGTGCAAGTCATTGTAATTATTTTTATTTAGTCGGGTTGGTTAGAACATTTATAACTGAAGAACGGCTGGACCGATTTTTATAATCTTTGACTAACTACTTCGGCAACAATATTTCAAGAATGGATTGTCTGAACTGCGCCGTTGGCCGGATATTGTGTTTCAAGCATGAATTAGTCTCAGCTTAACTCACCTAACTTCAACTCAGCTTAACTCACCTCCTTTCAACTCAGAGATCACTGATGGTGAAATTCAGAAAATACGAAGTAAGGAAATAAAATATTTCGACGAAGTCTAAAACCCTCTTAAAACGTGTTAGTTGTGATCTTACGTACATACATTCAAAAAAATTTTAATATTTTAAGACATTACGCCTCTTTCAAATACTTGTCGAATACCCTAAATGTAAACATTTTACATACATACAAATGGGCGATTGCAGCAAAAAGTCTACCGCGTAAAACAGTTAAAAGCCCTATATATTTGGCTGCTATTTATAACATATACTAGTTATGTAAGCAGAAAATATTTGCCAAAAATGGTCTCGTTAGGTGGCGTCAGGATCGAGATACTTTTCAAAACCGTATTTATGCTCAGAATTGTTTCATATTTGGCATGTTTATTTGAAACGTAATAAGACATACATTTGCAAAAAATTTAGCCGCTGGTGAAGCTGATGTCAAAATAAAAAGTACGCTCTACATTAAATGCATGTTCTCTGACCGTTGAAAATTCTTTCAAGAACAATATTTACAAAACTTTTTCAATGGAAATTTTAGTAACGTCACGTCAGATACAGCAGGAAAGATTTCTACATTTAAAAACTTCAAAAATTTACGTAAAACATTTCCAAAATTACTACGAAAACTTTTATATAGAAATAGTATTGTCCAATTCACAAAGTTTTGCAATTATGTAACCCAAGTCAAACTTCACTTCTGTTTTTCGTAACGTCACGCCAGCGCGTATGTTTCCTAATATCTTTAAATCGCTAGTACCAATAGTTGTAGTTCTTTTACTGAATAAGGATACATGTAATTGCTATGCAAATCTAGAAAAACCTTTTTTGACTTTTTCATTTTTTTTACATTTTGTCATACGAGCGTCACGTAACGCCAGTTAGTAATACATCAGAATAAATTTTTCTTCTAATATCCATGGCATGGTTTCTACTAGTTTTCAACAATGTTCACAGATAATCACTGCCTATGACCCTAATCAGCAAACAAGTAAGAAATTACAAAATTATTAAAGTAATTTTGCGAAAACCATTAAATGGCTAGTACTTACTGGTGCCCGTATTAAAGCAGTGCGTTTGACAAGTGAGTAACGCGACTCTAATTTAGTAATTTAGAGTTGGAAAAACTACAACGATAAGTACAAGTAGCATCAACATTTTTTATGTACATACATGCAGCCATGGTCGAAATCACGATAAAGCAGCGTATTGCGTGTGATCGCGTAATTTTCTATAAAACGCGGACAATTTTAATTTTAATTTACTACAAATCACATTTTTTAAGTAAACTAAAAGCGCAAAAGTTTTGTTGCAAAAAGTTAATTAATTTGATATGATTGTAATCGACAGCGGCTTTCTTTGAAAACTGGGTTACTATGGCGAACAAATTATGTGAACTTGTGCCAATATTTTACAATCATGATTTGCTCAGCATGTAGTGAATGAGCGGATATTAAAAAGTTGTAGATAAGTCATGTAAAGGTTGTAAATAATTGTGACAGCAAAAGCTGAAGATCGAAGTGAACATGACTTGTATTTAATTGTGTACTACATACATACATATGTATATTGCAGCAGTCAAACTAGNAATAATTGTGACAGCAAAAGCTGAAGATCGAAGTGAACATGACTTGTATTAATTGTATATGTATATTGCAGCAGTCAAACTACNCGTAATTTTCTATAAAACGCGGACAATTTTAATTTTAATTTACTACAAATCACATTTTTTAAGTAAACTAAAAGCGCAAAAGTTTTGTTGCAAAAAGTTAATTAATTTGATATGATTGTAATCGACAGCGGCTTTCTTTGAAAACTGGGTTACTATGGCGAACAAATTATGTGAACTTGTGCCAATATTTTACAATCATGATTTGCTCAGCATGTAGTGAATGAGCGGATATTAAAAAGTTGTAGATAAGTCATGTAAAGGTTGTAAATAATTGTGACAGCAAAAGCTGAAGATCGAAGTGAACATGACTTGTATTTAATTGTGTACTACATACATACATATGTATATTGCAGCAGTCAAACTAGATTATTTTGTGAAAAGAATTAAACTAAAGGAAACTAAAAATAAATGTCAAGTGTGTTTAAAAATAAGTGCTATTTATTTCGCACTGAGTAGGCAATTAAGAAGTGAAGTCCTCTCACGGCGCACAGTGTTTCGACTATATGGAGGCAGGTGGAAATAATTGTACACCAGCACCGACTACACTCAAACTTGACATGTGCTCTAGTTTTACTTAGAAATGAGAATTATGGAATTTTGTAAAGATGAAATAATTGCCACGCCCTCTACTCTTGTGGGCGGAAACATTAAATTTCATCCGATTTCGATGAAATTAGTTAGTCTTTATTTTATTAGAAAAACCTAAATATAAAATATGGGGAAGATTGGACTACTATAAAGTCCAAAACTCAAAAAAAAAAAAATTTGGGCGCAGTCATTAAATGTGATGAAATTTCGGTTAATTTTTGTTTCCTGCTTTCCTTTCTTAGAAAACAAAGGTTATACTATAAAATTACTTAAATGTAAATACTCGCTTTTTCCCAATANCTCAAAAAAAAAAAAAGTGTGGGCGCAGTCATTAAATGTGATGGAATTTCGGTTAATTTTTGTTTCCTGCTTTCCTTTTTTAGAAAACAAAGGTTATACTATAAAATTACTTAAATGTAAATACTCGCTTTTCCCAATATTTGGTGAGATTTTTTCATTGTTCGAAAAATTCTTTTCGCGAAATTATGCAAAAAGAAGCTGAATGCAAAAATTAAGAAAATCAAAAATTACATGTTTGCAAAGACGCGCGCAGATATCAAATTATATATTCTAAAACTACATAAAATTCTCTAAAACATTCGTCTGATTTCAAGACCTGACGGACCGGTACTCACACTTTTTTTTACTAATAATCTTTACCATCTACAGTNATCAAATTATATATTCTAAAACTACATAAAATTCTCTAAAACATTCGTCTGATTTCAAGGTGACCGGTACTCACACTTTTTTTTTACTAATAATCTTTAGCATCTACATATCAACCATGAAAGTAATCAACTTGGAACCTTCTCGTTGCAGCAGAGGAAGAGGCCTCCACTGCGATGGAAAGACTAGGTGGAGAAGGACTAGGCCTTACTTGGCATTTTTAATTGGCGTCAGTTGGCACAGAAGAGAAACGACTGGCGTGCTTTATTTAGGTCTTCCAGAATCGCTTAGGCGGTTACTGCACCAATCAGGAAGAAGAAAAGTTACAAAAACAAAAACAACAAAAATTCGTACGCACATTGGTAAGCTCATTCGCGCTGCATTGTATCAAGCTTCATGCCTCAATCGGGCGACCATCCAACCATTGGATTTGCTGACGATGCGGCTATCAGATCAGTGATCGACAGTGATAAGTTGCTCAGCTTATATACTTAATTGCCAATGCATAATCATCACATCGGATCATGGCAAATATTTTTAATAGCTGATGCGGAAATAAAAGTATGCACTATGTACATACATATGTATGTTTGCAAGTATTTATCTACATTGTTGTTTCTTTAGGTATGACGGAATGTGATATAAAATGATGTTTTAATGGAACGATCAGTCGATGGAAAAATCGGCAGTCCAATTGGCAGTTATATATGTATGTAAATGAGAGCAGATCGATTTTTAACTTGACTTAATATATAGAGCTAGATTCTATCTCTGGGATTTCCCCCACGTTTTTATACACACATCGCTAGCTTAGAGTGAAAAGTTGCTAGGTCCATTTTCTATGAAAACTCATATTTTGATACAGGAGCTAGAAAAATTAAAAACGCATCGTTTCCTAAAAGATTAAGGCATTTGTTTTATTTTCCCTCGTTTATATTCAATGAAATGTAAATTTACTAAGTCCAAAAGAGGTACCGAAAATCCCATAGCGCCAAAATGATACCAAAACTTTTGATAAAGATCGAATCCTTTTGATTCATATGCAATTTTGCTTTGCTTTAAACATGAAAAATGTTGCATTAAAAGTTTTGCGAAATACTTTAAGAAAATTGTCATAAGAAGTTTTTCCCTCCTGTGAAACTTTTAAAATTGGACTTTGCAAATTTTCACTCTGAGCTACCGATATATGCAAACTAAATCAGAGTTAAATAGAATATTTTATTTCTTGTCGCATTTTACCCTAGATGCCAATTTTTTAAAAGAGTTAACGTCGTCAAATGAAATTATAAAATCTGGTCTTCATGGTAGACTTTGTCAGGATAAATTAAGTTTAATATGGTTCCACGAGTATGGAATAGATTTCATATATCTCCATACCAAGTTCCAATCCTCTCTCACAAATATGTACTTCCAAATATATACAGTCAGCATGAAAAATATGCATACGCTGACGTTTTGACGATTTAATTTATGTTATTATATTTTCCACTACTAAATTTTCCTAATTTTTTATAAAAATATAGTTCATTCAACAGCAAAAACCACAAGAAAAAATTCTTTTAATGAAACTGTCCAACAGCTCAGAATAATGTGCGCCAGTGATCGTTTTTCGCTTTTCAAGTTAATCGATGTATGATCATATTATATATATTACACCCAACTTCTTTGCTAAACGTTCACTCGGAAAAGTACACTGTTTTGATTATCCCTTGATCTCGGGTGTATTGCGCAAAATCTCGTCCTGATTTGCACGGATAGTATTTTCGGGTCTAAATACTCATGTAAAATGTAATGTAACTGCTCACTTGAGATGCCTCCAGTCAATGCCAAGGATATATCTTGGAGAACTATTATATTCTCCGGCCTATAGATGCACCTCTCAGTACCACTACTGGTACATCCGATGGCGCCCCTACTGGCGTCCATATTGTTACTTTCAATGGCCGCCCCTACTGGTGTCCCTAAGGTATACTTAGTGGTATGCCGCGTTGCGAATCAAGAAATTGATGTCGGACAAGAGATGGTTCTTATCTATCATGTTTGCCTATAAAATCTTATTCGAAAGCTTACTATGCCAAGAAATTCGCAATCTCCTCAAACCGAATGAGCCAACTCTACAATTGAGCGATTGTAATCTTTTCACTGAGGCTACATACAGAAACTCCTAGGCATATAATATTATGTTATAAGGATTTGCATTCCCACGCCTCACTTCTAAATTTTAGTGATAATAAATGTAATTTTAAACTTAACCTTTTCAAAATATATAATAAATAATAATAAAAGATTGCACATATGTTAATGTTTGGCCGAGCTTCTCCTTCGATTTGTGGCGTGCGCCTTGATGTTGTCACACAAAGGGGAGAGACCGACAGGTTTACGCCGACTCCAAACGGCGATTGTATTTTTTTGAGAAGCTATTTTTCATGGCAGAAATACATTGAGGCGACCGCTATTAGAAAACTACTGCCCTGCGGAACGGTAGCGCGCCCTACACTACGCCTAATTATTCTATAATTAATGTATAATGAAACTTTGTTGAAAGTAAAGTAATAGACTAATGGAAAATGAAATAAATAAATGAAATAATAAGTCACTTATGCGAACTCTAATCAGTATATAGATTTGGTATAGTTTTAATAATATACATATATAAATGTATATTTTTGGAGACACAAAAGGCAGGAAATGGCGCTACCAACTTTGTAAATCCTAAGAATTCTTTCATTTCTTCATTCACGCATGTGCTAGTACATGCCAGTATTTCCGGAGTAAATTTTTCTAAACATACATATACACACACTTTATTTTGTGCGCCACTGCCCCTACACAAATATGCCACCAAAGTCGAATGCTGGTGTTGACAACATTTATTTATGTGGGCAGCAACACCTTTGAAAATTCCTGCTTTTCTACATAACAATATACGCTAACAAACAGTAAGTCATAAAAATATAGAAATTTTATTTAGTTATTTGATATTCTACCTATAAATGTTGAAATTCAATAAAAGACGACAAATTATGCGTTCATTCCTAACCAAAAAAACGACGCTTACGATTTGCCACCGCTAACGTTTTTTATAGCCATTTTTGCGTTTGTTGCCTTCTTCAGCATTTAAAATAATTTGCACGTCATTATAATGTGTCTGTTGTTGTTAGTTTTAAGTTTATAAAAAACAAAAATAATACTAAACTGCAGCGCGTATTTTGCATACCAACTAGTTGCTGCATGCCTCAATGAATAAGCAATGCGAGCGTTAATGGCAATGAAGACGCACCCGGCTACCGGTGGTTAATGGACTGACCATTTCTATCAGCTCCTACATACATATATGCACGGTTATAAGTACATATGCATGTACGTGAGTGAGTGTTTATATAAGTGAACTTAGTGAATTCATAGAAAAGAACAGAGTGTATCGATTGTAGCAATGACTCCGCTTAGCTGTGTGCTATTTTATTTATATGTATGTATGTATGTACTCTTAGCTAGAACATGTGCTCTATCGAAGCAGTGTTCGTGAAAATGCATTGAACATTTTTCAAAAAATAGGATGTGTATGTGTGTACAACTGCATACTTATCGGTAAAAATAATCAAAATAACAAATCGGAAAATATCGTTCAATTGACAGCCAATACATTTGATTTCTATGCAACGTTCAACGGGACCATAGAACCTAACTATGCACCTACCCATCCATATTAAAGTATACATATGGACATACATACATATGTTTAATATTCCCAGTACTTACATTTGTTTTTATTCGTTATTTTTTGCGCGTTTTTGTTGGCATGTCATGCAATTTTTAGAGCGTTGCAAACAAGTTAGGCAATCAATGCTTTTAACATCACTTTAAGTAGCAAAATATACGAGTATATACATAGATTTATTTGTTGATATATACTTATAAATATACATACAAACATTTGTGAGTATATAACATATGTATGTACATTGCAACTGCTATAATATTGTGCGATAATTCTCGGCAAGTATCGAGGTTGCATCAATTAATAATCAATCGAACGCACATAGAGGTCCAACGGTTTCTATTAAAAGTTAAATAGAAGTAACATTGACTTCTTGAATTGGTAAAGTGAATTTGTGATTATGAGTATAGCATTAAAGAAGAAGCAATTAGCATTATGTAGATACATAAGTCTGTTCTGCCTTTTCCAAGTTGGATAGGGAAGCAAAGCGCATGGGTCTGGTAGTAAACGAGGACAAGACGAAGTATCTCCTGTCATCAAACAAAAAGTCAGCACATTCGCGCCTTGGCTCCCACGTCACTGTTGACAGTTACAATTTCGAGAAAGTAGAGAATTTCGTTTACTTGGGAACCAGCATTAACACCGATAATAATG
>NW_016175843.1:0-9697 GCF_001687245.7 Rhagoletis zephyria
GAGATAATTTAATTGTTAACATAAAAGCAAATATTTATTTAAAAAATAAAAAAAAATAAAGTACGTTTCTAAAAATGAAATTAAAATAAAAAAATATTTTTTTCTTTTTAAAGCAATAAAATCTTGAAAAAACCAAAATATAAATAAATAAATACAAAATAAAAAAAATGTCTAAAAATTAAGAGAGATTGAATATGTGTATATATTTTTCTTTTTAACACAATGAAATCTAATAATAAAAAGAAAATTAAATTAGGAAGACAACAAAGTATAGTAAAGAAAATTTTCGCTGCCCGAAGTTTCGAACCCGGATCTCTCGAAAGGCACACCGCGAGCTTAGTGGTATACAAGTGCTTTCGCTCAAAATAGATTTTCACTACTAGTGGTGAGTGAGAGAGCTTTTTTCTAAGAATTTCGTACTAGAAAAACAATTTTCCACTTTTAGATCACAGTCCAATAGTGTAAATGTCGCATTGGTCCTTATTCTTAAAACATTAAAAGCATCCCTCGTACTTGTTACGATGCAATATGATGAATGCTTACTATTTTTTGCATTTACATACATTTGTTAAGTTTTGTTTTTATTCAGTATTATTTTTTCTATTTACAATTAATTGGTAGTGAGAATATTTTAATTGTAATCACTGGCGTATTGTTGGATAAAATTGCCACCACGAGTCCGTTCCTTTCGCCACCATTGCAGCCAAGTGAGAGCCCATTTATGGTCAACACTTTGATTGTTTTCTGTTTTGTGTATAGGCCAACTTGTTGATTCATCCATTATATTATTTTATAGTTTGTGGTTGGAAACACTTGAGGCTATTCGAAACAACTATGGACATACATATGCCAACAAGTATGTAGCTACATATGTATGTAAATCAAATATATTATGCACAGTTATACACTTGAACAAATTTGTGGTATTAGCTTGGAGATTTAATTTTAGTTAAACCTTTGCTTTTTATTACGCTTTGAGAAATATAAAGCGTACCAAAGTTATTTGGAATAAAGAATTAAATACTCGTACTTAATAAATCGAAAGTTTGCATTATAAAAAATATTTTAATCCATTTTAATTTTTATGAGTGAGGAAACAAGGGTAAGAATTATTAAAATTTAAAAAGATAAGAAATATGTATGGTAAAAGAATATCTTAAGATCTGGTCCGGAGCCCATTTCTAACCGCTCGGCTTAAGTGGCTCATTTCGACTACTGCGATGTCGCATCTCTTAAAGGAGAAGTTGCCCACAAGTTTTTCCCAAGAGATACGATGATAGGCTAGAGGGCTGGTTCCCATCTGAATTCAAGCTTAAATACCTAAAAGAGAAATATTAGCACAGTATCACTAAGACTGGTATGGCGATTCCGTCCTTTCCTGATAAAGTCGTAAAACTTCAGCTTAATCAGCCTGGGTAAAAATTCTTAAAGAGGTGGGAGAATTTTTGCTAGGCAGACCACACTCCTCAAGGTGAAGAAGTATTTCCTCAGACTAAGCATTCATTTCCTGTTTCCTATTGGACAAATGAAGCTATAGCTATGGTGACGATAGCGTCATCTTCTAGAATCTAATATATTTGGAGTAGATTCATCTAATGATTGTTTTATCCACTCCCCAACATCAGCAAAGGCTATCTATGTGTCCTGCCTTCAATACCTCGTTAGTGGTCTCCCGTAATGCTATGTACCCAGCTAAACTGGTAGTCCTTATTCCATCGGGCTATCCTCTTCCATATTTTTTCCTGGGTGAGAAATGAACCTGCTACCCGGAAACTGGGTATTCAGAGTTTGTTTTTAAATAGTATGCAGCAGTGCATTGGTAGTGGGTTCGACGAATTGTTTATATGGGAAGAAAAACGAAACCTTCAACAACAAAAATTGCCAAAAATTAACGGTAAGTCTTAGCTGCTTCAAGCTATCGCTTGTTCTACCAAAATGAATGGACTACGAGGCTGTTTATTTTTGACGTAGAATACGTCTTACGTTTCGATATGGAGGCTATGCTAAAATGTTGTAGTTGTAATTTTAAGAGCTTTACGAAAACGCTTATTACGCGAGAACTAATAAAAGGATTTGAAAGAAAAGTATGGTTTTTCATAAACGTAATTCCAAGCCTATGGACAGACTAATTTTTTTATGTAACCATTTCGGTTTCTGTTGTAGAAACAACGGTAAATGTTGGCTTATTTTGAGGTCAATTTTGAGCCTTTAAAGTGCTCTAGCAACTTATGATTTGCAGGTCAAACTTTCATTTTCGGGATATAGGTTCTTTAGACTAATAAAAATATTATCGTGTACAAATTTTATATAAGTTCAACAAGTATTGAGCATTTTAATGCAAAAGAATTTGAAAAAATTAGTAATTTTTTTTTCCAAAATGCTCGAAACCCGCTCAAATGATTTTGTTTTTGTTTCCTTAATCAAAAATTTAAGATTTTTACTTTCTTTTGGTATATGGGAAGTCTTGGTTGATATCTTCTAAGGATGTTTATTTGATTACAATATATGGATGATGGAAGATGAGGATGCCGATAAAAGTTGAGATGAAGATAGAGGAAGAAAGATTAAAGTAAAGGTAATTATAGAGAAAAGAATATAGACAGAGACTCAATCTGGGGACTATTTTAGGATTTTCGGAATTCTCGGGACTTATCGATATAATAATCGATATTTTACCGCTTTAGTTACCGATATTTTTTATCAGTTTTGTTATCGAAATATTTATCGATATTGTTCTTGATTTTTCTATCGATATTTTCGGAACTTATCGATATAATAAACGATATTTTTTATTGATTTTGTTATCGATATTTTACTCGATATTTTGATAGATTTTGTTATCGATATTTTTATCGATGTTTTTATCAATTTGGCTATGTTTTTTGTTATCTAATTTGTAATCGATTTTGCTATCGATATTTNATTTTCTTATCGATATTTTTATCGATGTTTTTATCAATTTGGCTATGTTTTTTGTTATCTAATTTGTAATCGATTTTGCTATCGATATTTTTATCGATATTTTAATCGATTTTGTTATCGATATTTTTATCGATTTTGTGGTCGGTATTATTATCGTTTTTGTTATTGATACTTTTTCTTAGTGTGTGCTTTCGTTTTTGACTTGGATATGCTCTTAACCATACCACGTATTCTACTTTTAAACTCAGCGGCTGTGTCTCCAATACAGCCTGCAGACCAAGACGAAGGCGCTGGACTGTTCCTTTTATTTGTTTATTAAAAAAGTGGCGCAAATATAGTACATATTTTTTTATTAAAAATTCTTATTTTTCACAGCCAATTTCACCAAAGCAATTTAAGTANGATACTTTTTCTTAGTGTGTGCTTTCGTTTTTGACTTGGATATGCTCTTAACCATACCACGTATTCTACTTTTAAACTCAGCGGCTGTGTCTCCAATACAGCCTGCAGACCAAGACGAAGGCGCTGGACTGTTCCTTTTATTTGTTTATTAAAAAAGTGGCGCAAATATAGTACATATTTTTTTATTAAAAATTCTTATTTTTCACAGCCAATTTCACCAAAGCAATTTAAGTAAAAAATGATGTTATGTTTTTGAATTCTATATGGATATTTACAGCAAATAAAAAAACATTTTCAACTTAAGTTGCTGGTGAAACCGGCTGTTAGAGCGCTACGTGAAAAATTAAGGTAGAAGGCTGAAATTTTGCCACAATTATTTTTTCCTGACGAAATGTTCATATGTGACCAAAAGCAAAAAATTAGTCGTTTTATTTGACACAGTCTAATGTACACTTTTAACGGTATATGTATGCATTTTCGCACAGAGTGGTCGGGAATTTTTTATCCTTACATATATACATAGATACCACTGGCAACTAGCATTATATGCACATTTCCACTTCATTGCACTGTGGGCGTGTAGCTGCCCGTATTTTTTTTTTTTTAGTGGCCGACTCGTGTTCGAGTGCAGCCAATTCTACTGAAAATCCCTAATAATCGATGCAATCGGTGCATGTGTCAGCATATCGATGCGATAGTGCGATTGATCTGGCAAACATCAATGGGCGCGCTTGTAAAGATACACATGTCGGATACATGCAACATTCATACGTGCATTTGCAGAAGTGGCGATATTTTATGAAGCAACATTGAAAAAATGCCAATAAAACTACCAAATGCAACCATGCAACGGCTAAAGTGAAGCGTTGAAGTGGCGCGGCGCGGAGTTGAGTGGAAGTTCGTGGGGAGAGCAGCAGTGCATTGCAGTTACTCGGCACCCATGCGAGCCCCCTCTCTCTTCATGTCAATCGCTGTCAATTTGTAAGTATGAAAAAAATAGCTCGTGAAAAATGCAAAAATTCGTGGTTGCATCAATTTGCCGGTTGTTGCATTTTTCATACTTTTTGTATGTGTGTGTGTGTTTTTGTTTTTGTTTTTGCAAAAAGCTGCCACATCAAGCCCACACACCCTTACCTTTCGAAAGTGCTCAAGTGCAGCCATTATTTTGCTGCCACTCATGCGGTCAAATGCCTACTTGCAGCAACCCGCATCCACATGCAATGTGGCACTCGGCAGCCGCGACGCGCGTAAATCGAAATGCAACGCGAATTACACACGTCGAAAAACTGCAATGCAGCAGCGACGAAAAATTCTACCGAAAAAAAAGTAGAGCGACAACAACAACCAACAAAAAAAAACCGAATGCTAGCCACAAAAGAGCCAATCATGATCATGCAACAAGCGTGCAGGCTGTAGAAAAAAGTGGCATGCTGCAGCATGAGGTGCCAGTTGCGATACTTATCCACGCCGATACCTGCCCATCTACCAGCCTGCCTATCTACATATGTGCATATGCATGTGTGTACATACATATGTGTATCTATTCGTTTGTGTCCTTTTTTAACAACTCAAAATTGGAGCAACCACTGTGACCTCACAAAAACTGACTGCGAATGCAACGCCGCGGCGTCGTTGCAACAATTCGCGAGTGCACTTGCAGCAGAGTGACTGCAATGACCAAAACAAACCCACACAGTTAGTTAGTAAAAGCAGTGTTTTTAGGGTACATACAAACATACATACATACAAACATATGTATATGCATTTGTCTGCGTTTGCATGCATCTGGCCGTTTTATAGGTGCGATATTGATGGCAATGGCCATTGTGGCAGCGCGTCGGTGGCATAATTTCGCGCGATGACCTTGACGCGCTTATCCACACACAAACACGCACACATCAACGAGCAGTACATAAGCGCATACCACGCGCGTACATACTCCCTCTGGTTTGTAGTAAATACACACAAAAGTAGTAAATAGGCGCGTTGTCAGTAACTGTCTATGCAATTTAGCGTGGCACACACCGCTTCATGATGCAACAATCAATCGCGGCAGCACGCATCGATGTATCTATCAATATGCCCCTTTCCTTGCCGCGTTGCCACCTTTACATTTTGGGATTTCGTTTTCGTTCAATCGTTTCTTGTTTTTTTTTGCTACGCGTGGTGTGGCATGCGTTTAAGCTGCCACACAGCCATTGCACTTTTTTGTTTTTTTTTGATGTTGCAAAGCGCTTTGTGCGTATGCGGTCAATTGCATGTGGCTGCTGGGTGGCAGCGCATGGCGTCGCGTCGCCGCATCGCGTCATTGATGTGACTGCCGATATCGATGCTAATGATGTTCGGCAGTCAATGTTTGATGGATTCGAAGCGCATTGCCTTGATGTTGCATACTACATATATGACTGGTTGGAGGTAGTCTGTTATTTACATACATAGTTGGGAAATAAGTGAAGAGTGCTGCTCTTTTTGTTTTGGTTATTCTTTTTGCGTGGGGCATAAACATGTTGCGCGTACGTGGAGAGTGCTTATCTCGCTGTATGCATTTAGGCATATTGCAGATAGTGTCACTCCTCTTCAATAAACACTAAACCAAATTCCCTTTTGGGATTTACCAATTCAGTGAACGAACTCATTACATCGTTAATTTGTCGGGGCTAAGGTGTGCTTTTTGGATTCAAAGCTCACTACTTGATACGGATAAAATTAAGACCAAACCTCAAAAAATAAATGTATGATTCCATTTGGCTTAAATTCGGAGCATATAGCTCATTTACTTCAATAGTGTCAGAACTCAAAAAAGCAAAACTCGAGATAAACGGCTTTAAAGTTTTGAGTTTACATATACTCCCATAGTAAAAATGAATGTTCCAATGCAGACCCGACTAGAGGGCGGGGGTATCGGGGACTTTCCTCCCAGGCCCTTAGCTCTCAAGAGAGTGCCGCACAGTGGGGCTATAAAGGTTGCTGTGGACAAATCAATTTTGAGCGCCTAAAATGAACCGATTTCAAGTTTATTTTTTTTTTTAATAAAAGATAATTAAATTTCGCGTCCATCTATCCGTGGCGATTTTTCAAAAAAGCTCTGGATTTTCTGGAAAAATTTTCGAGCATCTAAAGCTTTTCGCACTCACGTATTTCGGTCTCTCTCTTCTTATTGCGGCAAAAAACGTTTCGCTTCCCTCCTCAGTTCCCTATAGCGGTCCCACATAGCACACGTTGCGCGTTCTTTTTTCCCTGCAGCTTCTTGACAATCCTCATCGCACCAGCCTACATCGTATGGCCTAAATAAGCACAATATCGGATTATTAGTATCCGTTATAACAGGTAACTGCCAAATTGGCAAGCATGCCTATCGACTTGGCCAAGGTTTACATGAATTCTGTAGAAACTGTCAAGGTGAAGAGGAGGAGGAAACGTTAATGCACCTGTTGTGCCAGTGCCCTACTCTTTTCAGACGAAGGCTCTCTACTTTTGGTAGGCAATTCTTCGAGGATCTTAGATGCGTGGAAATCAGGGATCTTCTAAAATTCCTGCAAAGTTCAAAATTATTATTACGACTTATTACGACAATTGGAAATTCCAGGGGAAGCCAAATCCTTCCCCATCTGGGCAGCAGAGAAGTTCCTGTTCCACAGCTACCTTCAACGTATACCGCGTTGAATACCTCAACTTACATTCCTACGGCATGACCATGCCAACGGCGTCAATTTTCTTGCGAGAATCGGCAGGGCAATCGAGGTAGTCATATCCAGCTGCTTTGCTGGTTTTCGGCCGCGCGCGTACATCTCCTTCACTGGTTTAAGTACTACTGTTGTATACTCGTAATATCAGCAGAGTAAAAATAAATTAATAATGTTCTGGCCATCAATCACTAAAACGCCGTGTATACGTCATCGTGTTATAGCTTCCGCAATTTTCTAACTTTCTTATAATATTTTCGGATATTTTTTCCATACCAGCCAACATTTCAAGCTCTTGAAATAACACATTTAGGCTCCGCCCCTTTCAACTTCCTATTTCGAGCCCACGTAGCTGGCATTGGGTCCCAGCGTGCAGCATCTTTTATCCCTACAACGGCGTGACAAGGAATTTTCGTTATGATATCGATTATTAGGGATCGATATATATATTCTTTTTTATATTAATGAAACTCAATAATTCAACCGATAAATAAAAATATATACATAATGAGGTACAGAATGGNACGTAGCTGGCATTGGGTCCCAGCGTGCAGCATCTTTTATCCCTACAACGGCGTGACAAGGAATTTTCGTTATGATATCGATTATTAGGGATCGATATATATATTCTTTTTTATATTAATGAAACTCAATAATTCAACCGATAAATAAAAATATATACATAATGAGGTACAGAATGGAATTCCAGTTGTATTTTGGCGCCCTTATGAGAAGAGAGTTGGACTAAACATTCCCGAATATAAAATGCCTTTCACCTAATTGACTGACTAGATTGACTTGTCTTTCCAATAGCCACTACATTATCAAAAAATCTCCTTGTCTCACGAAAGTCTGCATTGAAAAGAGATCACTTAGGGCGGCATTTATATCGAATTCTCGTCCCTATATAGGCAGCTGTTGTACCTATACGTCGCAGAGTCTGTTGCTTTCTTCATATTGCATTATCCATCGGCTTTTATGGATGACCATGATGTTAATTTTAATCTTCTCGGGGACATTAACCAGCTGCCAGTAGAAATTTAACCACTACGGGTATGGACATTCGCGCATACCCTCACAAATCATAGCATTCTAAAACGATCGCCGTGATCACAAAAATCAATTAATGGATTTAAAGTCTGTTTATTTTGACCCCAAGCTCAACTTCACCACTCCCATAAACTTTATTGTTTTTAAATTGTTCGTGATGTTGGCCTTCATTTGTCGTAATTGCTCTTCGTTTTCCGATCCTTACACACTCAAACTTTTATACTCGTCCTTAGGTTGGTCGAGGTTATTGTTTGAAGACCTTTTCATAAAATTGATGTGAATAGATTGGTGTCTGTTCAGAAGGCATTTATACGCTTTGCTTTTCACTCGATGAAATTTGTTCACCCTACCTTGTATTATCGTTCGCTCTGGTTATTGATAAATAACATAAAGTTTAGGTCCTAAACCATTGCCTGATTTCAGCCGGATCTACAAAATATTGTTAAACTCTTTGTGAACGCAAAGAGCTCTTTCCGTTGCAATTACCTCACAGAACTGTTTTTAAGCAATTTTTTACCGGCAACTTGAGGAAGGCATACAATGGAAAGCAGTAAAATGATGTACTGGAGAATTCTCTGCTAATTTATTGGTAAAAAATAATCATTAAAACGAAACGCCTTCCTTCCTTAAGGGTATCCCAGAGATCACAGGGCTCCCCCGTTGCTCTGAGTTTTATCAAAGAGCAGATATTTCAGAGCTGCCCAACACTTGTGTGCCTTTCATTTTGTGTCCCAAGCTTTTCAGCCTTAGTGAAGAACATAGTCTGTGAAAAGAAAATGAGAAGAAAATGCAATTTCAAACAGCATGAAGTAACTCTTTATAATTGAATTTAATGATCTCATAACGGAGTGGGAAAAGGTATTCAGTTCACTTTTTGGGTTTGAACCACCAGCTGGATTTAATAGGAATTTTTACAACAAAAGATTTGCACACCTAATTTTAATTCGTCTTCAATTTATGGGGACTTACACACTTACACACTTAAGCTTCAGAATAAAAAAATAAGGTATTTCGCAAAATTGTGTAAGTATTTACATACAAAAAAAGTTGTTGTTGGCTGCATCGAAGACAGACGTGCACCGAAGTATGCAGCGCAAAGTAAAAAAAGGGTCCACATTTTAGTGACTCATTCATTTCGTCAGTGAATCTGAGAAAGCGTTATTAATCTTCGTGCATCTGAGCAATTTTTTTGTTTTTTTTTTTAATCACCGCCGTTATTTTGATTTCTGTGATTCTTCACATTCGTCGCGCATTTACCACCTACAAATGCAAATAAATATGTAAACATTTGAGTGGGTATGAGTATTCTTATTTTCATCTCTATCCCGCCTTCACTCAACTTATTATTTATTTTGTGTTTATTATTAATTATTATTTAAACATGCGCAATTACAAAAAAAAAAAAAAAACAAATCGCAATTAAAAATCTTTTATGTAAGCATAAGCATTCCCCTAACCCTGCAAATCGAAAAGAAACCCACTGCCACAGAAAAAAAAAAACATTCCACTTCCTTAAGTTGACTTAATGCGAATTCCTTGTTTTGCCAACATTGCATTGTCAGTGTGTACGCCACTTTGTGGTGGATGCATTGAAGCAGGAATATGCAACGGTATGGTAACTACGCCGCTTCGCTCTTCAT
>NW_016175844.1:0-9696 GCF_001687245.7 Rhagoletis zephyria
TAATGTGCAAGTTTCAAATGGCTAAAAATTACCGTTGATTTTTTAGAATGCTTTTCGCCGAAGGTGTTGCGGGTTTCTTCCATATAAAAGTAAATTGTGTTTATTCGTTATATGCTAATTGAAACGTGCACATTATTAGACTAAAATTTAATGGGCTATAAAAGTTTGAAATTTGGGTCAAAATTTTTTGCATTTTTTTGCAGACTTAAAAAGTTTTAATCTTTGGTTTATATGAGTTTTGTTAGAAACTCAACTGTATTTTAATTGAAAATTCTTAAAAATAAATAATTAAACATAAGTGGCAAACAATATCACTTTGAAATGGGGGTGCGCTATAGATATGTCCAATACTGTATATCAATACATACATATGTATGTATGGTATCTAGTTATCCAACTAAATTACAGTGGCATCTGGATATTCTGTAAGCTCGATAAAACAAAAATCGCTATGAGCCTTAATAAAGCGCAGTACGGCGTGGTTAGAAATGTTTACTACACTCCGAATGGCCTCATTCCGATATCTGGTTCGAGTAACATCTAAAAATAGAAAAAGTTTTTGCTAAGTGCGGTCGACCTTCGGCTTTGTAAAAGCTTCTCATAAAACCATTTGCAATTCGGAGGTGGAGTAAAATTATAGGACCCTCGATTTGTGTTATACAAATTTAAGAGGAATCGGAATATTCTTTAATTAACTAGCATTATAACTATAATTATAAATAGCTTGCCAGTAACCAAATTTCGGAGAGTAAGCCAATATTTACTCCCAATGAGAGAAGTTGCAAGTTTTATGATCAGCTGATCAATTTGTTATTTTCCGATGCAATCTTCTAAGAAAAATAGTATGTCCCATCGTATTATATATTTAAATCGGTTTATTTTGTAAATTGCAACTCTAAAAGCACCACAAACAATTCTTTTGTTAATGTGAATTACATTAAGCATTATGCCATCAGCTGTTTTTCTTACTGGAAAATAGTTACTAGTAAAATTGCAAACAATAAAAATTCAGTAAAATTTGCAAGCTCAGCTGCCGCTTTTGCTCTCTCAATTTCACCCCTTTGGCTAGTTTCTTGCAAGTTTTTGCGTATGAAAATGCCATCCAGTATAAACCAGTAAAATTATTGCTGGGTTTTACTGGATAGTGCGTACGCAAACAGGCCTATAGTAATTCGTATAAAGTGCATACATATTACATATATTTTGGGCCTCTATTTTGGGTCGGCATTCCACTGTACCATCAACGCATTGGTAGAAAAATGCCAATTGGTTGACCATGTGAGTTCCAATATTTATGAGGACTAAAATATTTACACGTACGCATACATATGTACATACATTAGTTTGTTCATACCAGGCCATACTGAGTTAGGTCGCCCTTAAGCAAACACTTGGTTTGGATTTTTGTTTGCTAACTTAGGGCTGTTTTTCACTTTTCCACTAATTTAATTGTGGGTTTTCACTCCTTAGTGGACAATACTTCTGGGACATTCTTTGCGCTGCCCTTTGACAACAATGAAATAATTATTTTGACTTCAAGATTTCAATTGAAAATTAGTGTAAAAATTGAGATTCAAGAAAAATATCAATCAGATATAGTTCAACATCTTCTTAAATTGAAGCCCAGTGCGTTCGCGCTATGAGTAAATTACCGCTCGGCGCAAAAAACCAATTGCTTTTTCTTAAAATTTCAGTTCATTTACTCAATTTATTCAAACAAAATTGAAGTAAATGTATGAAATTTTAAGAAAAAGCAATTGCTTAGTTTTTATTTATACGGCCCAATGTATGTACATTAGGGTGGTCCAAAAACAGTAAAGTCGGAATTGTAATGCTCTCACCCCCTAGGATTGTTCTATATCGAAAAAAGCATACCCCTATTTTTTTATTTTGAAATCAAAAAATATTTAGATGTGGCTCAAAGCGCTCAAAATTTTCCATGTATTTTTATGTGGGAAAAATAAATTTTTTCGTAGAAATGGTATAGAATTCTTGAAAATCAATATTTTTCGATCGGAAAACTCTTGTTCTCTTCAGAATGCTTTCAATAATAATACCCAATCGTTTAGTTAACCATTTTTCAAAACTAACGATTTTTTATTGGTCGCTCCATTGCGTTTTTTGGTTTTTTGTGGGTTTTTGGCGGACCTATATATTATACTTGCGATCAAAAAATGGTTAAATAAATAATTGGGTATTAGTATTGGGAATCTCCTGCAGATAAATGGAGCTTTAAGGTAGAAAAATATTGATTTTTAACTATTCTACACCATTTCTACGAAAAGTTGGTTTTTTCCTATATAAAATATATAGAAAACTTTGGGCGCTTTGAGCGACCTCTAATTATTTTTTGATTGCAAAATAAAAAAAATGCATTTTTGGACCATCCTAATGTACATATATGGCCTATGAGTAACATTCTTTCCTGCTCATATTTCATTCAAAAAAATCCTTGCGCATTTACATTCGACCAGTCATTGCTCTTTTAGTTATCCATCGATTTTCTTTATTAGTAGCTTATTTTTTTTTGTAACTGGGCTTGAAAAAGCTAACAGTATATACGGTTATTGTAAACTTTTGTTAGCTTTCAATTGCATTAAAATCGTTCAATTGGATCGTAAGATGTAAATGATTGAGTTGAACCACTTCTTTAAGCTGAATAACGATAAATTGCAAATATCTCGAAAACGTATCAATAAAAAAAAATTTACTTGATTTTCAGAATAACCGATCAATTCTACATAGTTATATGCGGAAAAAATTCTACCCACGCGATCATTCACACCTCACGAAAGGGTACCACTACTCTAGGAATACATAGCATGAAGTCATGAACCTGTACATTACGCAATAAAAGTTTGTACTCAAACAGTCTCAACTGGCTAAAATCCTTAAACATTAACGCTTAAAGCGTTGATATGCGGATGATAATAAGGACAGTTGTGTGCGCAATCGTGCTCTTAGCGCTGATCGGCGAGTATCATGTATTCCGATCGAGTTTTGTGTTGTTAATTCTGAAATGGTATGATTTTATATAATTTTTTAGGGCGGTCCTTAAAAAATATCATTATCTAAAATATATATGGGGCACCCTTTATTGTATTCTACGAAGTAAAATAAAGAAATCCCCTAAAATTACAAAACAAAAAATTTGTAAGGAAAATTTATGGGGTCTGAAAAAAGTTAATTTTTTAAATCGAAAAAATTCTACAAAATTCCTGTTTGAAACCTGATAAATTTGACATTTTATTAAAGTTTATTTATATACAGCTGGTCCAAGTCACAGTTTTGTAGATTTTTCTCGATACAAAAAAAAGAAGGTATTTAAAGCCCATATTTTTTTTTAATTTCGAAATTTCCGACATTTTATTTTTTACGCAGAGCCTAATAAAGGGGTGCTGCACCATGTTTATACTTTGAGAATCACCCTAGTGTGTATGTATAGTCCTTTTGTAATCTAAATTGGTATTGCGGGACACAACTCAACTCAACTCTGAAAACATAGTTGTCTGTCTGTGCAATTTATTTATTTGCAATTTAAAAAATGAGCATCTAGAAGATTTCTTAGTCAACATTTGACAATAAATTTGAATTTCTCGGCCGAAAATCTACAAGAAGAGTACATACAACCAAAAACCAAAATTATTATTAAATTATATTATTTTTAACTAAATTTTTTTTGGGGGGTTTTATATAACGATTACATAATGGCACTATTTTTTCCTTATAGGTCACTATGCCAGCTTCCAAACCAACATTTTTCCATATTCTTATCTTATTTCTATCGAGAGATTTACGATTTTTTCCATCGACACTTCCAAATCGTATTCTGTGCGTCTATTGAATCCCCTAAATATAATTAAAGTAGTATAATAGTATTAATATATGAAATTTTTTTTTATCGAATTGCCGACTTTTTTAATTAATCTATTGGGCTACACTCAATTGAAAACAGTTGTGAACGTTTGGTGAGAAACTTGATTTTTAATTAACATACACTGCGGATTTCCATCGGTCATTGAATGACGAACATTTTAACGAAAGAAGTTGAGTAATAAAAAAACCATTGCGTTAGTTTACACATACCATTTTTCTAATGTTTTATGTTACATAAGCATTTGTGATTCGATTATTTTATGTTGTTGGCATTCTCAATGTTCTTACATGCCTAAAATGACGCATAAAGGCGTCAAATTAGTTGGCGCGCTAGTAGAACTGAGCAGCATAAAAGCTATTCGAAGAGATGCACACACCCATGCGCACAATAACACCTACTATATCCCATACATACCTCCAATTTGTAACATATAAAAACGCATAGAAATAGCATAAAACCGTAATGGCTTCGTTGGGCTTGTTGTTGTTGTGTTTGTAGCCTTGCAAACTACTCCAACAAGCAAAAAAGCGAGAGAAATCGTAAAACAAATAGAGGCATCATTGAAAACCAGAAACAGCGTTTTTATTTGGGTCAAACTGAGGGTGGTAGTTCACTCAAAAAGGGTTAACTTAACGTCGAGGCATTTGTGGATGCCTGATCCGATACAAACTAGTGCACATACGTATGTATATTTTGTATATGCGTACATGTTTATGTATATTCGGAATGCATGTTCTCTCGCCTTGGTGCCGCGACGCGAGCTGTTCCCCGCAACAAATCGACACTTCTCCTAAGTGATTAGGAGCTAAACCTGATTTTAAATATTTCTGAGCGAAATTGGAACTGCTTTTCTAAAAAGTGAAATTAGCTTCATATTCTGGAATGGAATAGAACAGATGAAGTTAACCAAAACTTGTACTTTGAAAAAAAAATTGTTTTTGCCTATTGCGAAATTGTATTTCTTTTACCAAATATAATCGTTTTCTTTTTTAATTTTTTATTTTGTCGATCTAAAAGCATAAACAGATGGCAGCGTTGATCCGGATCAACTCGGGAATTAACTGCAGTTAATCCGGATTAAGTCGGTGTTAATCCGGATCAATGCTGCCGTCTATTTAAGCTTTTAGATAATCTTAATTTTGGGTTTTTCTGTTTAGTGCATCAATCAGTTTCAGTTGTTATAATTGAGACTAATTTTTGTTTGAGATTGTGAGGATTGTGACGGAATAGGTAAAATCTAATAACAACAAAAATATAATATTACTAAAAAACGATTATTAGGATAAAAAAGCTTGCAAAAATGGTAGTCAAATTTAGCTGTTGGACAACAGATTTTTTATTATAAAAGCCTTAACCATTACAGTCCCTGTATTTTTTCCACATGGAAATTTTAGGAAAGGTTAATTTTCGCAGGAATTTGCTTTGACTTTCCAAACCCAATTGCGAAATATAGGAATACAGTTTTCATTGACAGGCTCAAAGGCGGTATCACCTTTTGTATAAATAAAATAAATACGCATACATGAATGCATGTTCATTTTAGTAGACGTAGATGTTAATAATAGTTGAAATATCTACATATGTATGTATGTATGTATGCGAATGGCATACTATTTTCATTCAAGAACTGCAGCTTTGAAAACAACCAAGCGTGATATTCATATGCTTAGATATCCACAAGAGAGCGTTTTTCAAGCAATATTAAATGTGAAGTGTATGTAAACTCAAGCGGATAAAAAGTAAAGAATATGTGCACACATTCATGCATACGTAGATGTGGAACATAAAATGCTGTAGGGACGCTAAACTGACACAAAAAAAAAAACGCCGAGAAACGTAAACTTAATTTGGGGTCGCAGATTGCGGAGCTGTATACTGTTTTTCTAGATCAGGTAATTTTCCCAAGATATGTTCATTCTAAGTTTGCATTGCAAATGAAAAAGATTCAAATTTTAAGTAATATGGAAAATGTTACTCATATGCCATGTATATACATATGTATGTAAGTGTATTTCATACAAAAAAATATTGCACATTTTAGCACTTGTTTATTTACCGATCGATTTTCATAGTTACTATTTAGATTGACTTTTTGGCAAAAGAACTTTAATACAAATACAAACAACTACAAAAGATTGTCATTTTTTTTTAATTTTTTCGCTGTTAAAATTTCAAAGCTTGTGCTCTTCCCTACAGCGTAATACTTTTTTGAAACAAAAATACGATGCATATACTTTAGGAAATCAAATTATATTTTGTTAAAAAAATATCTCTTTTTTTAATTAAAAAAAAATTTTAATTTTTAATGGAAAATTTTCATATAAGGTAGTGTCGAATTTTTATTTCCGCTCTTATTACTGGAGTGACTTAAATACTGGCGATCGAGAGTTTACTTCCTCTTGAAATTTCTTTCAGTATTTGTTTGGAATTCGATGTGCATATGTATACATATGCGTATGAGTTTCAGTTCATTCTTAAAAATTGTTGTTTTAACCGTACCTCTACTACTTAGTTTTTAGTTAAAGTTTTTTTTTTGTTTTTTTTTCATTTTGAGTAGGTCGCAAATATTCGCATACTTCTTGCCGCAGCCTTGGTTTCATTTTTATTTTTATCTTTAACTTTACCTATTTTATTTTGAACATGAGGAGACTATATTCGCTTTCTTTTGACGCATCTGTTCTTTGTGGAAAATAGCTTTTTGAGACACATACAACTTTTATGTCCTTGTGTCTGTTTTTTAAGGTACATTTTTATCGCATTGCGATGATGCATTCCTAAATTGAGCTTTTAGTGGCCTTTTGACTTTTTACGAGCACTCAAAAGGGCGATAATATTGCTCTTTTTATTTTTTACATTCCCCACTTTTTGCCTAAAGTGAGTGAAGTAATTCTAAATCCACAATTTTCTTATACAGTAGAAAGGGAAAAATTTTTTAATGCTTTATTTTCCTTAATTGGTATTAGGCATTACATAATTAAAAATTGTATGCCTACCTATTTTGGGGAAAAGGATCGAAAATAGAAAATTCAACTTCGATATTTATTTTGTGATTATTTGTTTTGCATATTTGCCCCTAAAATTATGTTAATGGGAGATCGTTAAAAGAATGAAAATTAGTTACGGGTCTTATCGTCATAAGGTCATAAACTCCAAATGGTTAAAATGTTTTTTGGTTGTTGGGAACCTTAACCTTAAAGTATTTTTGACCTTTAAAAAATTTAAGACATTGCGATATTTACTAGGACTTCTTATGATACCATTTAAATACCTTAACTGATGTTTTTAACACTTACGCGTGCATACATATATATACATACATACTTACTAGGTACATATAACTTCTCTTATTTTTTGAAAAAGATACAGTTTTAAATTTTGTTTGATGAGATATGTGTACACAAGAACATAATACTGGTTAAAAAAAAACGATGATCTTTTTTCTAATCCCCTGACAACAATTTTCAGAACTGGGAAAAAATACGCTTGTCAAAAGCGCAGCCCTAAATATTAAAATTTAGAGGTCGGTCATCGCGAATCTTTATTTCCAATATTAAAAGAAAAAAACAAGAAAATTGTTAAATTTTGAAACTTCGTAATTCGTTTTTAAGTCAGCGTATCGGAATGAACGTTATCTGATTTCGAAGGATATTGCAGGATGTAAAATAAGTAACATGAATTTTCCATAAATTCACGCCTCCAAAAGTTATTCAAATTCAGGGTTGAATTTGACAATTTTTTTCGATCCTATACAATGACTTAAAAAAAAGTCAAGAAATTTCAATATGGCACATTTTTTTTCAGTGCTATTTATATTGATCGCGATGAGCGACTTTACAATCGTAATACCTATTGAAGACTGCGTTTTGGCTAGGCTTCTGTTTTTACTGTCCCGAAAATATTTCACACGGGATTTTGAGAAAAAAAAAAAACAAGATAGTCGTTTTTTAATCACTCTGATATACATTAGCGTGGACCGAAAATCCGATTTTTTAGAATTCTGATGGGTAATAGTAAAAATTTAGTTCATTATGCTCTAAAAATAATCTGTGTGAAAGATTATATGTAATTTTTGGTCAATATCTTGCGCTCGCCCAAGCCCATCAAAGTTAAAGTGCCAAAAAAAATGTTGTTAGCTTTCTTCGATTCTCTACAAAAAAGGTCCATATACCCAATTACGTAGTACCAATACTTTCGAAGTTAAAAAAAAAAAATATTAATTAATGTAGTGATTTATTAAAATTTATTTTTTGAGCACATTGAACCTTGTTGGACTTGGGCGAGCCGAAGATGTTGACCAAAAATTTTCATCTTTCACTCTAAATTTTGTATTAGAGCTTAATGAACCATATTTTTGCTATTGCCAATCAAAATTCTAAAAAAAAGCGGATTTTCGGCCCACACGCTAATGTACATACTTATAGTACCTATATTTCAAAGCACGGCCAGCTCGATTATCGATGCGCGTCCGTAATGCCCTAAATTGTTTTTCTCCTCGCCAAGCGGCAGTGGCTATTTAGGAGATTAACATCAGAAAATGAAAAAAAAGACAACAAAAGCAATAAAATATTGCAAGTATCTAAATGAAAGCTAGCCTAAAGACCCACTAAGTGTAAAACGAAAGCGTTGCGGCGTTAAATGCGAATACAATTTCACTGCGATAAGTAAATGCGACGGCAAGGTTTTACGCCTAAAACCATGCAAATTAAATTTAATGGAAATTTTATTTTCATGTTTATTCTTCTGCTGTTTTATGTTGCTATTGGTACACAGCGTTTTACCATTTTTTAGTTCAACTTTTATGAGTTCTTTTTGGTTTAATAATTTGTCAGTTTTATTTACATTATACTCGCATGCAGGTATGAACAGTTAGGGTCATGTTTTTTTTTTGTTCAAGCCTCGTAAAGTTTTGGCTCCTTGTGAACTGCCCACAATTTTTGCATACATAAATAGTGATAATGTGCAACTTACTTAGTTTGGGGGTGAGCTTAAAATTGACTATTGTACTAAACAAGCGATTATTGGTTATCTTAAAAATCACTTTAAAGTATTTCAAAATATACGAATAAATTGCGGCTTATACGATCATAATAAACAATATATCGCTACCTAAAGTCGGCGGACAGGTGTCAAGTCCACTTTTTTCAAAATTTATTTTTTGATGCATAATTACAGAAAATGCGAAATGATTTAGATTTTTCGATTTTTCTGAACAATTTCAAAAAATGGCATTCGCACCTTTTCACGTTTAGGTAGCGATATAAATGTACACTCATTAGATCAGCAGATCCTTTTCATCTTCATTAGATCAGCAGATCCTTTTCATCTTCAGTGTTTACAGTTTTCTTCTTTTTTGTTTAATATTCACTACAATTTAATTTTTATATGGAAGAAGGCATGACACTGTCAACAAAAAAGTTTCAAAAATCAACGGTATGTATGCTAACTTAAAACCTGCACTTTATTTTACAAAAGTTTAATGAACTAAAAAGCTGCATAAGTACCCGAAATTTTTCTAAAGATATTAAATTATCCATTGCAGGTTATTGGAATAGCACACCCCTCTGTTGACATGTTTTTTTGAATTTGTGTAAAATTAAAAAAAAAACGGGTTTACACGTAGACTATGCTACAGTTTTATAAAAAACGAATGAATATTAAACAAACAAAAGGAAAACACTGTAAATACTGAAAATGAGAAGGCTGTGCTAATCTAATGACTGGGAGTGTACTACTCTATACTGTTTATCAACGTAAAGTTCTTAGTTTCCGCTGACACAGCTTTACACATTGAAGTGATTGTTTTATGAATATGTGTTATG
>NW_016175845.1:0-1335 GCF_001687245.7 Rhagoletis zephyria
TTTATCGTTAGTGTTGTCATCGATAGTATTATCTTTAACTAAATTTTGATGAACTTATATCCTCTTCAGTATACCGCATAGCTAATACATCAATTTCACTAAAAACGCATGTTGGTTTAAAACTATTTAAGTTTACATTTTTTATTTTTTAGTTTTTTAATCACCTTCATAAACTGTAGCAACTATTACAATCATACCGCCAACAGTTTCTGTTTTAACATGTTCATTATGAGAGAATTGAAGTGATGGAAGATTTGAAGGTATTTATTGAGATCTAACCAAACATAAAATTTGCGATCTAAACCCTCCTTCAGCACTTCAGCATTAAAAAATACCTCTAGGGATTTATCTGTTGTTATACCGTTAATAATATTAACACTTCTCCATTGACCTTGGTAAGTTTAATATTATAAGGTTTCACGGTTTACCATCAATACATATTGTGATATGTTTATTTAGTATAAATATATATATTTATGAATCATAACAGTATAAAAAATATATTTTACAAACTTTTTTTCGTTAATCATAAAAATAACCTTGAGTTCATCATTTCTTGTTTGCCTAATATATTAAAGGTAAACTGTTGATAAAGAACATATTTAAATATACATATATTTAAGTAATCATTTTATACTTCACAATGTAATTCAGTTAAAATGTGGAATAATCTTGAACTCAATGTTGTTGACAAAGAATATATTTATTTTTTATTATCCAATTTAAATTGTATAATATGATCCAAATCAAATGCTAATATTATAAACAGAATAACCTTGATCTTGATTTTATCATCATTGTTTGTCTAATAAATATATTAGTGTTAAGTGGATGATAACGAACCCCCACATATACAACTTACCTACAATCCTCCTTTCTAACAAAACAGAAATATATAAAAAGAAAAGTTATCAAATACAAAATTATTCAGAAAGCCAATTTAAATCAATGACTAACTATTTATTGTATGATGAGGTTTTAAACATGAACAAAATATATTTTAATAAGGAGACGAAGAAGCTTTACTTCAAGGCGGAAGACAATATGAACATAGATTCATATATGGAGATGGAGCGGTATATCTTTAAAGAAAGGTGGTTGAAGGATCCGTTATTTATAGATAAACTTGAAGATTGTATGGAAACGGATGCTAACGAGTACATAGAACATTATCTAATGAAAAACGAACCAGTTGAATCGTTTTTCGAAATGGGTTACTACAAACCTTTTAACTATAGTTTAAAAAACTATGATGTAGATTGTAGTATAGCAACTTTTATGGTGATGTATAAGAATGAAAAATATGCAATTATTGAAATAAATGAGAATAGTGTT
>NW_016175845.1:5753-9694 GCF_001687245.7 Rhagoletis zephyria
AGGCCGTAGTGATTAAGCCGGCAGAAGGGAACAGCTACGCAGATGTCCTGAAAAATATTCGCAGTAAGCTGAAATCAAGTGGTGAAGTCAATTTGAAGGGAATCCGGAAAACAAGGGCTGGGGCAGTACTACTGGAGCTAAAGAAGGGGCAATCGGCGAATTCAAGCTTCTGCGAGGTATTAAAGTGCACCCTACGAGAGACCGCTACTGTAGCAGACCTTAAACCAAGGGCCACAGTCGAAATAAAAGACCTCGATTCCTTAACGACAAAAGAGGAAGTCGAAGACTCAGTAAGGGGTATGCTGCAAGGATACGACAAAGCTATGAAGATCAACATCTCCGCTCCCAACAGTAGAGAACAGGTGAGGGCCTTCATCACGCTCGATGAAGAAAAAGCTGATATAATAATAAAGCAAGCAAGGATCAAAATCGGCTGTATAAACTGTAGAGCGCGGCTCAAAGAAAACTGCAAGAGGTGCTTTCGATGGGGGCTGCAAAGGCCCAGACAGAATAGGGCAATGCGGTCAACCAGGTCATAAGCTAAAAGGGTGTAATAAGCCACCAAAATGCTGCTTGTGCTCGGAAGCCAAATACACTGAGCTGGATCACATCCCAAGCTCCATAAGATGCTTAGTATATAGAAACTGGTCCAAAAAATGAATGTCCTGCAAGCCAACATGCACAGAAGTAAAACGGCTAACGCGCTACTGACACAGATAATCACTGAAAGGCTTTATGACCTTATAATCATAACCGAACAGTATAAGAAAAAAGAAAACGTGATCTGGATAGAAGACAGCAGTGGCACCGCTGCTATATGGGCTCCCCCCGGAAGGAGCATTCACATCTCTGAAAAAGGACATGGAATCGGCTTCGCCTGAGCCAGATACAACCATATAAAAATAATAAGCTCCTACCTGACACCAAAATATAGCATACAAGACTTCCAAGATAAACTCGACGATATCGAAGATACGGCCATGAACTTGGAAGGACCCTTTCTAATGGCAGGAGACCTAACTCAAGAGCCACGGAGTGGGGGATGCCAAACACGGACTCCAGAGGCAAACGCGTGCTAGAAATGTCAGCCCGACTCGGATTTATAGTGCTAAATACTGACGCAGCAACAACCTTCCGAAGACCAGGATGCGAGGAAACCACGCCAGACATCACACTAGCATCAGAAGGCATAGCAGGCACCATAAAGGAATGGAAAGTATTGGAAGATTACACTGGTAGCGATCACCAATACATCTCTTTTATAATAGACTCCAAAAACGATGGTTTACGAAAGAAGATGCAATGTAGCAAATGGAATGTCTCGAAATTAAATAGTGAAGCACTACTATCTGAAATAAATGCGCATGGCTCAGAAGAATCCTCTCACAATAACGCAGTGGAAATAGTAGAGACTACAATGAAAATGATCTCCAGAGCCTGTACCAAAGCGATGCCGACAATTGGAAGCAATCGACACAAAACACCTGCATATTGGTGGACGGAAAACATAGCTCAACTAAGACGAACGTGCCTCCACCTGAGGCGTACTTACACCAGGGCCAGGCGTAGAAGCGCTGCAATCGAAGAGGCACAACTATACCAAGCTGCTAGAAAAGAACTCAAACGAGCAATCGAGGCCATCAAGAATAGGAAGTGGAAAGAACTGCGTGGGGATATAAACAGAAATCCCTGGGGTCTCGGATACAAGGTGGTAATGAAAAAACTTGGGGCCATGGCAGAACCACCAGAGCTCAGCGCTCAAAAAAATGGACTACATAGTAAGCGAACTCTTTCCCACGCATGAGGTATTAACCAAAGAAATGGAGCCTATCATCGCTCCTCAAGAAATACCACCATTTACCGCAGAAGAGCTCAAGTCCGCCACTAATAGAGTAAAGGCCAAGAAAGCACCAGGCCCAGACGGCATTCCAGCAGAAGTTCTAAAAATAATCGCCACAGAACACCCTCAAGTGCTTCTAAATGTGTACAATGCCTGCCTCAAGAACGGAATATTCCCAGAAATTTGGAAAAGGCAGCAGCTCGTCCTAACCACCAAAGTGAAACCTTGACTCACCATCAGCATATCGACCACTCTGTATGCTGGACACAGCTGGAAAACTCTTAGAAAGGCTGTTAAAACCTAGAATAGAAGCGGCTATCGCTAGCGGTGGCGGACTTTCCTCAAGACAGTACGGATTCAAGCCCGGTAGATCAACAATTGGAGCTATAAAACACGTAACAACAACAGTAGNAGGCAGCAGCTCGTCTTAACCACCAAAGGGAAACCTTGACTCACCATCAGCGTATCGACCACTCTGTATGCTGGACACAGCTGGAAAACTCTTAGAAAGGCTGTTAAAACCTAGAATAGAAGCGGATATCGCTAGCGGTGGCGGACTTTCCTCAAGACAGTACGGATTCAAGCCCGGTAGATCAACAATTGGAGCTATAAAACACGTAACAACAACAGTAGAAGCCGCATACAAACACAAAAAGCTAATCCTGCTTGCAACCTTAGACGTTCGCAACGCCTTCAACACCGCAAAATGGGAAAATATTATACACGCACTAGAAGAAGTCTACAACATACCCACGTACCTTATACTCATGGTCAGGGTACCCTAGAAGGCCGGGAGTTACTGTACCATACCACCGATGGACCCCGGCAAANAAACACAAAAAGCTAATCCTGCTTGCAACCTTAGACGTTCGCAACGCCTTCAACACCGCAAAATGGGAAAATATTATACACGCACTAGAAGAAGTCTACAACATACCCACGTACCTTATACTCATGGTCAGGGTACCCTAGAAGGCCGGGAGTTACTGTACCATACCACCGATGGACCCCGGCAAATGACGATCACGTCGGGCGCAGCACAAGGCTACAACGGAATATTAAACCTTGAGATGCGAGATGACATATATTTAGTAGGCTAGGCTGATGACATTGGCGCAGTGATCACCGCAAGAGACACCGAAGACGCCCGTCGAAAATTAAACCAGACTTTAATAAGAACACAGGCATGGCTCGACTCACACGGTCTTAAACTTGCAGCAGAGAAAACCGAGGTAATACTCCTAACCAAGAAGCGTAACAAGACCGGCATTACATTAAAGACGCAAAGAGTAATAAAGTACTTAGGCGTAAGGCTAGAACCCAGGCTAACATATTGGGCACAAATGCAGCATGCAGCCGCAAAAGCAGCAACGGTAACGGCTTACCTAAGCAGATGAATGGCCAATATTGGCGGACCGACCCAAAGTAAAAGAAAACTTCTAATGTCCACAACCTTGAATATTTTGCTATACGGACCGGAGATCTGGGCTCACACCCTACAGAAAAAAACCCGTTGCAAGACACCTTCTAGAGCTCATCGCACAGCAGCTTTAAGAGTAGCCTCTGCATATCGTACAGTGTCCGGCGAGGCAATACTAGTTATAAGCGGAACGGTTCCCATTGACCTGCTAGAAATGTGGAGTTTATGGCGCAAACGAATCCAAGTGCCAACGAAAGGGAAAGAGTAAGAGCCCACTAGAACTTGAAGGGAGATCTCCCTATGTGAGGAATAAAAGAGTACTCCCCTTAACCTGATTTCTGAGCGATAAGAGAGATTTGTCGGTTTTGTACTCCTTTATTACTCGTTTAGGAGTCAAATAACAGATCTCCTAAGCGAGCGACGAAATAATGCTCCCTGAGGCATGATTTGGGAGCAGTAAACGAGATTTCTCGGTTTTGTACTCCTGTATTGCTCGCTTAGGAGCTTAATGAGAGATCTCCTAAGCGAGCAATTAAAGAATGCTCCCTGAGGCATGATTTGGGAGCAATAAGCAAGATTTGTCGGTTTTGTACTCCGTTATTACTCGTTTAGGANGAAAATGTGGAGTTTATGGCGCAAACGAATCCAAGTGCCAACGAAAGGGAAAGAGTAAGAGCCCAC
>NW_016175848.1:0-9691 GCF_001687245.7 Rhagoletis zephyria
ACAGAAACGGCGGCCTGCGTGGACTTCAATATCAAGAGATTAGAATATTGCGATTCTGGCAACTTTCTTGAAAGCTCTCTAATGTACTTCGAAAGACTAATTGAAAGATCCGCTAACGAGGAGGTCTTAGCATTATGCTAGTCACGTTTTAGAAATCATTTTTGAATTACATTTAAAATATATATATATTTTTATTTTTAAAACAATAAATACTAATAAATTAAAAATATATATATTAATTAAAAATATAAAAATATGTAATATGTCAAAAACGAAATGAAATACAAAGAAAAAAATATATTTTTTTTATTTAGTTAAGAAAAAAGGTATTTTTATTTTTAAAACAAAATGATAAAATTAGAAGAAGATTAAATTAAAGTGAGACAAAAAAATAAAATCTCAAAAATAAAAATTCCAAAAATTAAATGAAACAAAACGAATATATTTTCTTTTTAAATCACTAATATGTAAAAAATAAAATAAAATTAAATTAACACAAGAAAAAATAAGTAAAATGAAACTCTAAAAAATTTAATTATATTACAAAAATTATTTTCTTTTTTAAACAACAAAATCTGAAAACCAAAAGAAAATTTAACTGAAAATTAAAAAAAGAATAATTAAAGAAGCAAATTAAATGAGTCCCTATAAATTAAATAAAAAACACATATACATATGTTTCCTTTTAAAACAATAAAATACAAAAATTTCAAGAAAAATAAATTAACACAAGAAAAACAAGTTAGAACGAAAATGAACAAATAAAAAAATTAATATGTGTAGTTTTAAAAATTGTGTTAAATTAAAAATATTTGAAAAATAAAAAATTATTAAAAAGAAGTCTGATGAGGAGATGTGGTGATCTCCGAAATAGTGATATAACTTCTACCGCTTAGACTTTGTTGCTTTTTCAATTTTACCTAATAAACAATATTAAAAATATTTTTTTTTTCTTTTTTTAACTATGAAATTTAAAAATTATAAGAAAAGTTCGCAGAAAAATAGAAAAAGTATTAATTAAAAGAAAAAAGGCATTTCTAAAAATTTACTGAAATAATATAAATATGTTTTTACAAGCTTTTATTTAGTGTCGCCTGTGTGTAGTCAAATCTTTGAATCACTTTTTAGCCAACTCCCCGAAAAACTAGAGACTTTAAATTTTAAACTTAGCTCAGAACCCGACGACAATGCAATATGAAAGACGAATTAATCCGCTGGGTGGCGCGTGTGTCGACTCGACACTGTCGAGATATTTGAAAACCCCTTATTTATGGTCCGATTTTTTTCATAAAGAAATTACTCCACCAAAAATTTTGCCGTTAGGTGGCGACGCCAGCTAAATGATATACAAGTGCTTTCTCTTAAAATAGCTTTTCAACACGAGAAGTGAATTAGAGAGATTTCTTTCTAGAATAACAAAAAACTTTCGAACTATCTTGCCATATGTTTTTCAATTGTCTTACGAAAGACTTTTTACTATCTCAACCAGAATTGCCCTGTTAGGCAAACGATTGAACCGGTACTGCGGCACCTTTATCCACTTGATCACAGCGGCCGCCTAATTTCCCATCTTTCCAAATTATTCTGCAATCACGGCTTTGCACATCATCACAATTTACCCATTTTTAACATTTCTGCCTCTTCTTTTTTACGATTGATTACCCGATAACGCGCTGACAACTGGGTAGCTACTGGTGCACCATGTCGTATGAGCAACAGTAAAAGTGTTCCAAAGCAAGTTGATGCGCGCATTGAGGGGATACTTGAAGAAATTGCATTACACCAGCGTGTGAGAAATTGATGGCGCATTCTTGTTATTATTGTCGCTGTGGCTGTTGTTGTTGTTGTTGCTGCTGTCGTTGCTTATCATGATTGCAGAGAATATGATGTTATTGTTTTTGGTCTTCCATCTTGTTGGTGTTGTGTATTTTGTTTGTTGCACAAAACGCGCTGTGCTGAATGCATGTAAATGCAAGCGATTTTATTTTCGCATCGCATGTTTTTGCGGCGCCAAGTTTTGAATGGTAATTGAATTTAAGGATTTTGTAGCGCTCACGCGCACACAATTTTCCCAACTTACAAACGTACATGCCAACAAGGAACATTGATATGCGTGTTATATTCAAAATGCACATACTCGCAAACATACTCACATATATGTATATATACATACGTGCATGCTAAATGCTGTTGTTGTTGTGAAAAGTTTTGATTTTTATGTTTGTATGCTGATTTGTTTGGAAAGTATGCATTTGCGCTCGTGTGTGTGTGTGTGTGTGTGTGTGTGTGACATGAATTTATATGCATATCCTTTCACATCTTACACATTGCATTTTATTTCTACATAAGTGTGTACGTATTTACTATGTACATGCACTTGCACGCATTCTTGTTTATGTTTGCGTGCACATGCAAATCCTGAAAATGTCAGCTGAAATGGAATTTAAATTGCACTCTAAAACTCTATTGGCCAACATGTAAAGCGGGCAAGGACTCAGCCATAGTTTTCATACATTTATTTATTTATTTTTCTGCTTTTTTATTTTGTAAATCCATTTTAGTAAATATGAGGGCATAACAATTTCAGCGGTTTAACGGGAAATGGAAATATTAAATGGCTAAAGCACTCAGTGGTTTTGTTTACAAAAATTTCCAATCTCTAACACATAAATCCATGTGAGAGCGGTGTGACCTTGTTTGAGTGGAATTCATTGTTAAAACCTTTTTTTTTTAAAAAAAGGTGAATTTGAGCCAATTGAATTTTAGAATGTATAAAAACTCTGCTTATTTGCATCAAATGTAAAATATTAGTGCGAATTTGTTAAGGTCTTTAAGTAACGATAAATAATTCGACAAAATATGTCTAAGCACATTGATAAATTGATTAATAAAATATAGATGAAAATTTAACTACACATATTGATAGCTATATCGATAAATATAACAGACGAAAATTCGATAAATATGTCCTCTTAAATCGACCAAAAAAAAATCGGTTAAGCTTTCGTAATTGATAACCATAAGTCCATTTGTTTCGACGAACTTCTCAATCGAAATCTATGTGAATAGGCACATTTATAATGTTATCAATAAGTTGTCGATAAGTTTGCCGGACAAAATATCGATAGAAATCGACACCAAAATCAATAAATATACTTTTCGAAAATCCTATTGAATTTATTTTTTAGGAACTTATTTAATTTTTTTCTTTTCAATTATATATTTTCTTTTTTATTTAATTTAAGTTTTTCTTTTCAACTCTTATTGTTAAAAATAAAAAAAAATGTTTTTCATTTTAATTTTATTTATTTTTTTATTCGCTGTTTTGAAAAATAGTTCTTGTATATCATTTTGCTGCTGAACAAAGCACAGGCATGCCATTAGAGAGATCCGATTTCTAGTCCTCTTTTAATTTTTTGATTTTATTTTTAAAAAGACAAATTTTTTAGTTTAATTTAATTTTTTCTTTTTAATCTTTCTTTGTCAATATGATTTTCTTAGAATGGTTAGATGTTATTGTTTTAAAAAGAAGAATATTTTTTTTTCAATTTCATTTAATTTTTTGGAACTACTTCAAATTTTTTTCTTTTTAATTCATTGTTTCCATATTTTAAGTGCAATTTTCTATTCATTTTTAGATTTGATTGTTTAAAAAGAAAAATATTATTTCATTTTCATTTTGTCTTTTTTTTATTTGCTTTTCTTTTTTTGTTAATTTTCTTTTAATTTTTAGATTTTATTTAAAAAATATAATTTTTTTATTTTATCCAATTATTAAATATGTACTTTTTCCTCCTTTTTGATTTATTTTTTCCATTTGTAATTAAATTTTCAGATTTTATTTTTTTAAGAACAAAATTTACTCCAATTTCACTAACTAAAAAAAATTTTTTTTTCCTTTTTATAATTACCTTTTTTTTGCTTCAAAAAGAATGATATTTTGTATTCGTATTGACTTATTAAATTCCCTTCAATACAATAAAACCAATATTTTATGTACAGTTTTTAGCTTAGGTGTTCTACGTTTAAGTGCAGCGGCTGTTGTTCCGACACAGCCCGCAGGTCAAAACGGATGAGCTGAGCTCATCCTTTTTTAAAGGGTTGCCATCTATTCAAAAAGTTAAATGCAATTAAAATATAAGTTCAATGAAATTTTACAGTAGGGACGCCATACAAACCTGATTTTAATAAAACCTTTTCACAGAAATATGTTCAAGAGAGAATTGCCACCCACTTAAAAACTTAAATTAATTTTTATTTTTAAATTAAATGAAGTACTTTAAGAAAGCTGTATTTTAAGAAGAGCTGCCACCCGCTCAAAAGTCAAAACACATTTTGGATGGATACATATGGATTTCAATCGTAAGAGGTAATAGAAAGCTTTGATTGAAAAATATTTGTAAAGAGGGCTGCCACCTGTTTAAAAGTCACTTCAAATGTAATCAGTAAATTAAATGAAACACCACAAAATGATGGAAAGTCAAACAAAATGCGCTTAAGAAGTCTTTATTTCGAGAATACTGTTAAAAACGGCTGCCACCTGTTTAATTCTAATTAAATTTCATCAGTTCCTTTATTAAAACATTTATGGATGTGCAGCGAAGTAGATTGCAGAAGCTTTATTTCGAACATATTTTGAAGAGGGTTGCCATCTGTTGAAATATTAAAGTCGATTTAATGATATATTACAATGTGGATATCAAACGAAATATATTTAGGAAAGATTTATTACGATATTAGTTTTGATGAGGGTTGCCCTTTTTAAAAAATCTCATTCAATTTGAGTTAACTTTTGCAAATGGAACATAATGCGTCTTGACAACAAAGGCTTTTCACTTTTCGAAAAGGAACTCTTTTTTTTATCAAATATTGATATTAAACAAAAAGTGATGGTATGTGCGTTCATTCAGGCACACTTTTTTATGCAAGAATTTTAAAAAATTTAAGCATATAAAGACTGTCTATGAAATGTAAGTTGGTTTTTATGCATACGCCATGTTTTGGAATCTCTAAACAATAAAATACTTTTTTAAATAAAATTTATTCTTTTCATTGATATAAATATATTATTTATTTTATTTTTTATTAAGTTTGAAATCATAATGTTAAATCGAACTTATCGTGAACTAACAAATAAAATTCTAACATACTTGCCAAAAATTATTTATTTTTTTCACATTCCTTCTCTCTTTCTTTTAGACGTGCCCGACATTGTGTGCCAGGAGTATGCAGTGCCGCATATGCAAGACCTCTTGCCCAGCGCACAAAAATCCAACTCCATTTATGGCGCCAGTGCCGGTGGAAGTACCAGTAACTACAGCACTAGTGCACGCAATACCCTCAACAGCATGTTCCAATCGAAATTGTCCACTGCCAGTCAAAAACTACAGCAACTCCAACATCAGCATCCATATCAGTCGCAATCGACGCCCCCACCACCGCCAGCACCGAACTCTGCAACAGCAGCAACAGCAGCAGCAACTACGCATTGCCCACCACCACCGATACCACCACTACCGCCACTAATGGGAAATGCTAGCAACGAAAAATACTATGCAACCACAGCGATTTGCAAAGCAAATGCTACCATCGCCGCCGCTAATGCCCTGCATGGTGCTGCTGCCGGTGGTAGCGCCTCCAATGGGGGTGCCACCTGCAATACGCTGCCCAATGGCAGCATTGGTGCTGGAAGCGGCAGTCTCGCCTCGACAACGGCCAGTCTTGCATCGAGCTCTACAACGCCTACGGGCGGTTATGGTTATTCAAGTTCAGCTGGCACTTTAGCTGGTATAAAACCGCATCATTACAATTTGGATTTGGGTGGAAATGGCGCTGGTACTGATGTCAACAACGAGGAGCAGGCCAATTTTCAGGTGCAAGAGTTTCCGCGTCAAGCTCTGGTGATAGTCGAAAAATTGGGTTGTGGTGTTTTTGGCGAGCTACACTTGTGCGAAACGAAGGGTATGAGGTAAGTTGGCGTCATTTGGGTTGAAGCTGATGCCTGCCGCTGTATTGTGGAAGCAAAGTTTTTTGTATTTTATCGAGAAATGATAATTCTCAAGCTTCAAAGAGTTCGCTATCGCTAAACATTATAATATTTTAAGAATATTAATACCTCGTCGATTTAGAGAAATTTTAGTTATCTTACAGAAGCATTTCTTTCATCGGTATTATGAAAGGGTGGGGCAAAAATAAGACCGATGAAGAAAAGTATCAAGCATCGTAAATCTTTTATACACCCAAAGATGCCGTTTAGCCGGGTAGCCGTTTTAAGGTCTCCATCAAACATTAGTTTCCGTATGTGGTAGTCACGCTTCAATAGTATTTTGCTAAATCTCTTCTAATTATTTTTTGCAATGGTTCCAAATTTCCACTTTTTTGTCAAAAGTCCAATTTTAAAACAAACCATTTTACGTGTAAATCGACAGCAACCATGCTTTTAGTCTTAGGATATCTGTAATATAATTTAGCAAAAACGTTTTTCATACAGCAGCTTAACCCTTTAACTCCCACCGGAATGGGTCTTTTTGACCGCGTTTTTTTAAAATGACAGTTATAGGATTAACATGTTCTACGAAAATGTACGTATAAAAATTTACTAGGGCTTCCGCATACGGAGAGGAATAAATATATAACATGGCATCAAAAATTAAAGAACTTTCCCCGAACAGAGAAAACTTTAACCCTGTTTTAAGAAATTTGTAATGAGATGAAATAAAATCGTTCAGTGGTTTGATTAGTACGTATAGATACTAAGTACAAGGTTGACGGAGCTTTGCCTGAAGTGTATATACTTTTTAAAGTATTCAAGGTTTGGATATCAAATACTGGTCATTTGGATAGCTTTAAAAAAATATTTTGGAAAAAAATGGATTTCGATATCTATTAAGTAAGTACATGTTATACTTTAAAATTTAGATGGCAAGCCTTTTTAGAAATACGCTGGAATGAATAGTACGTACATATCTTGAGCGTATATGCACTGTGTATACATACAAAAAAAAATGCTGACGGAAATTAACAAACTAAATATTTGTATTACATAGAAGCGTGGCAACCCTGATTGAAAATATTTTCGTACCAAAAGTCTTAACAACATCTTTCATTTGATATCCATATTGCGAGGATTAAGATAAATTGTGTAGCATGGAAAATAAGTGGCAACCATACACTATTATCTTAAGGGATAACACCTTGTATATTGGCAAAGCGTTGTTTAAGAACTTTCTCCATGAATAGTAATATTTAACCTTTTTTTCTAAACAAAAAATTAATTAAATGTGCGATTCCAAATAGGTGATAACCCTATTAAAAAATTTTTTTGACTTCGGTATTTTTAAAATACCTTCCATTTAATAACCATATTATGATGTTTTAATTAATTTGTAGCTAATTTCGAATAGGTGGCAACCTTATGCGAGTCTTCTTGGAGATAATACCCACTTATCTGTTTACAAAATTTCATAAACATCATTGAGTCGTTTCCGAGGACCCTATGGATATATTCGTTTAATGTAATAAGATACTGGGTCGAGTGTTTTCGAAGTTCTAGAGTAAATAAATAAAGTAGTTGAGCAAGAAAACACGTTGACCACCTTTTTTTACTTTGAGCCTCCTGAGTTAATTAAATCAAGTTTTGCATTAACCTAGAACTAGAGTTTAAAAGCATGCAAATTTTTTTTTATTTTACCAATTTTCGAACTTGATTTGACTGTATGTATTAGGTATCAAGGTTTTTTTCTTAACAGCTGTCGCAGTGACAAACCTCCAAGTGTATTTCTGCCATGAAAAGCCGCTTCTCATAAAAATACAATCGCCATTTGGAGTCGGCATAAAACTGTAGATCTCTCCCGTTTGTGTGACAACATCAAGGCGCACGCCACAAATCGGAGGAGAAGCTCGGCCAAAACACTAACATATGTGTTTTCGCCAATCTATTATTAAACGTTATCACATCAGGCCTTCCTTAGCCCCTAAGTTTGCCGCCAGCCGGGATCTGGTTGAGTGCGTCCACCACAACCTAACCCCACTTACCTATAGCCAAAGCACGTACAGTCAAAAAATTCGGCAAACGTGGCATTAGAAAAAGTGTTATTATCTCCAAAAAGTATGCCAAACCTTTTTTTTTCAATTCTATAGTTCTACATACCAACATACGTATGTATCTCCTCAGTTTATCGAAATAAATACCAAATCAAGTTAAATACTCATGACTTCAATATCAGCGTCCAGTTTGTGTTTGTACATACTTTGCGCTCAGTTTCAATGCTAACAAAATACTTACACAAAAATAGAACTTTTCGCAAAATTGTTAAATAGAGAAATATTTTCGCATATCCACATTTAACAAATGCTATATTTTTGCCTCAACTGTGGTTTCGAACAGGGAAAAAAAAAAAAAAAAAACTACATTGAAATGTAGCACGCGCGTTTGGCTCATGCAAATGATCGATAAAATTGCAAATTCCAACCACATTGACCACAAAGACACAAATTAAATAGAACTAAACCGAAAAATTGCATAGAGAAAACCAATACAGTGGCACCTATAAATAGATTTAAATGTAAAATATTGCATAATATTGAAAGTAATTTGCAAAAACAAAAAAAGTCGAAAAGGATGTGATTGCGATGCGCAAAAAAAAAATGGCCACGCGCTGTACAATTGGAATGCCAATAAAGAGAAATACTGAGGAAAACCGCAAAGTTTTGCAAATGAATATGGACATACATATGTATGTATGTACGCTTATATATTGTACATACATACTTCTGTAGGTACATGTGTACATTGTGTGTATGCATACATAAAATTAATATAAAATGAATATTGAAAAAGCATACCACTTAGTTTTATTGGACTTTTTAATTATTGAATTTGATTTGCGGTGATGCAAGAGATTTTTTTTATTAAATCATAATAAAATGTCATTTAAGACTTCTTTTCACTATTTCACTTAATTTTTTTTCGCATGTTTGTCGCTAATTTTAATTTATTACTTAAATCATTTCCGATTGCATGCTACGTAATTCTGTTTTAAATCAATTAGAGTCTCACATCACTTCTTCATTGCGTGTCGTTCATTCACATTCATCCCCCTCAGTGCGCTTTTTGCGCACGTTTTCTAATTGTATTTTATGGATGTATTTGACCGTGTTTTTTAATGAAAGCAATTTTAGGTGCTAGTCACAGATTTGAAATATATATCGAGAAAGAAAGAATTTTAATTATAGNTGTCGTTCATTCACATTCATCCCCCTCAGTGCGCTTTTTGCGCACGTTTTTCTAATTGTATTTTATGGATGTATTTGACCGTGTTTTTTAATGAAAGCAATTTTAGGTGCTAGTCACAGATTTGAAATATATTTCGAGAAAGAAAGAATTTTAATTATAGAGATCACATTTTACAAACCTAGGATACCAGTGTCCAAGGTAATAGACGCTGAATAACGTTGAAACTAACAGTTTCATAAAATTGTTTATCGTATTTTTAAAATTGACGATCCAAAACTAGCCCATACAAAAATGTTCAGATTTTTTGTACTGAGAGGCTAAGAGTGCGGTTACCCACGAACGTGTACGTAGCGTAGCGTATAAGTACGTAGATAGATACCAAGTATGCTGTTGATAGAAAGAGTGATAAGCAACGTCTACATCACGGTCATGCGGTGGTGAGTTTTTGTTAACACG
>NW_016175849.1:0-9691 GCF_001687245.7 Rhagoletis zephyria
GGGAAGNGTTNCAAATTCGCACACAAACAAAATATGAAAACGTTTGTCCCGAATTGTATGAAAGGGTTAAGGTCTGCCACGTGTTGTGGGGCACGTGTTGGTTAATTGCCGACTTTCGGCACGGCTGATGTTGAGGCTGCCGCCACCTTTGCTGATGCTGATGATGGTATTCAGTTTTTATGACACAGAAAAATTAAAAGTTTTAATTAAAAATGTAAAATGTTTTCTATTGCAGCGGTATTTACAGGTGCAGCAACACCAAAAATACAAACAGTGAATGTACAGACAGACATACTACTAGAGTAGTTAGTTAAAGAGTTTGCCAACGGGGGCAATAGTTTAATGTCTACCAATGCGATTATGTTCCGCTATGTGGCGACTGGCTTTAAAAATGCCACATATGACGTCCACGTACAAATAGCAACAATAATAACAAAAGGGGAAGAATCTAAAACATTTGTCGCCTAATGAATAAAAAGTCAAAGGGAAGGCGTTTTCAACAGTTGACTAGGGATGGGGAAAAAATGCCGATAACTGAATTCATATTAAAAAACTCATCACAATTGCATTTTAGTAAAAAGGTTGTTTTAGATAGACTTTTTAGTGCCTGTTTCTGGGGCTGAAGATACCAATTCGCCGCGAATTGAGGCAGTAAGGGCGTAGTTAAGAAAGAAGCTGAGCTGGATTTGGTTAATCCTCACTCATTACCTCGTCTTGACAGAAGAAATATGCCGCTTAAAAATAACATTTCCGAGAGCTCTTGGAGCACATAGACATACATATGAGCGCTCCTTGACGACTTCTCTGCCGCAACGAAACCTTTTCAAACAGAGTGAGGAGAATCGACTTTTCTAGGGTATAAAACATAGTAGTCGATAGCCGGAGATTCTGGCTAAAAAAATATCAAAAATATCGGCGAGGTCATAGCGAGGTACATACATACATATGTATATGATGGCAAGGTCTTCGGAATTAGATACAAACACTAGATCGCTATCACCATAAAGCCATCGAGACTAAGCTCCCAGTCGTTTTTGCCTGCTTCTTACGTGTTCCCGTTGTCGTCTCTGGGGTTGCAGTTTTTAAGACGCAGGTACACACTTCTCATATCCCACGTCATTTTGTCATGCCCTGGGTACAGAAAGTGTTCGGTTGCTTTATTGAATTGAGAGACATAATCCTGCCACTTATACGTGGGGTAAGATGCATAAAGAATCACATAGGCTGTATGGTTGTAAACTCGGAAGCTTCTGTTATGCCTAAAGAAAGAGAACTAAAGGCTGTTGATAGAACTGCTAAAAGAATAGTTTCTGCTACTATAGACATACGCGGGAAATTTAAAATCCAGCAAAAAAAGGAATCTGCAAGTGTCCGAAATTCGATAGGTTAATAGTTCATGTTTTTCGGTGGCGTACTTTCGGCGATCGATTAAGTGCATAAAAGCGCATTACAGTTTGTCAAAGGAACAGTAATGCTCTTCACCATGATTTTACTTTAGTTTTTCGAAGATTTCAAGGACAACCCACTTACTTTCTTATAACGATCTGCACAAGCGATCTCGAGACTTTTGACTCCTTCGAATAAAGTGATCTTACCACCGGCTAACCAACCAAACCCATCCATGTTCTAAATGGTATACAAAAATATGAAATTTGCAAATACATATTTGTACATTTAAGTTGTATGTAAAAACAAAAACAAAAAACAAAAATGAAATAAATGTCAACTCGCGCGTTAGATTGCGCTTCGGTTGCAGCTGTTGCCGACCTTCTTCCGTCTCTCCAACTAATTTCGTATTTAACAGGCGCATGTTTTGAGTTTTTATCGAGCAAAACAATTTGCTTGCCTTGCCACATGTTGGTGCCACAATTTTTACTACAGAACAATGCAAGCACAGCATTGAGCTAAAAAAAAAATTAAATACCANATAATAATAAGGCGCGGCATTGCATGTACTTGCCGCATTTAGCTCTTTTTTCGGCGCCCGTTTCGTGTGTGTACAATGTGGCAACAACAGCAGCAGCGGCAGCAGCAGCACCAGCGGCAACCCGATTTTTTCACGCTATTTGCTTGTGTAAAATCCTGTCACGCACTGCCGTTGCATAAAAACTAGCACAAACAATAACAACAACGCAGCAAATTAAAATAGCAAAACACACAGTTGGCTGACGGCTGCAGCCCGTAGTGAAATTTCTTCAAACTAGTTGTGTGTTTTGAGGCACTTTTTCGCGATGCTAATTAGTTGCCCCGCAAGCTGCAGCACCAGCAACAACAACTAAATCATTACAACAGTGTTGTTGGTGGTGGTATGTTAGTGCAACATAAAATGCGCCACTCACGCCGCCACCAACATCACTACCACCAACACCACCACCACCACCAGTCATTTGAATTGAGTGGCACAACCTGTTCGTTTTTGATGGGGCACCACCACCGCCGCCGCCATCCTCCGCCGACATTTCTTCACCGCCACTGTCGCCGCGCGCCGCCAACACACCGGCAGACATTTTGCGATTTTGTCACAATAATTGGACGCATTAATCTGCGTTCGCAAACGCATCGCCAACGCTTGTTAGTTGCCACTTTAGTGTCCGTCCACTTAACCACTAGCGACTGCTTCCTTCCCACAGCGCCGCCGGCTCCACCTGCGCCATCTGTCTGTCTGGCTTTGAATGTCGACTGACTAGTGGCGACAAGTGTGCGTCGGGTGGTTGGTGTCTGCTTGTCACTTGCGCGCGTGTTTGCTGCTCGTGTCTTGTTGTTGCAATTTCAGCTTTCTTTTTGGCCATTAAATGGTCCAGCGTTCATATATAGTAAATTAGTTGTAGCCGCAGCGGGAGGATTAAAAAAATGTTTTATGCTCTACAGTGCTGCTGGTGCAAAAGCTTTTGTAGATTTGCAGTTGCGAAAATTTATATCTATGTATGAAGGTGTGTTATGGAAAAATAAATTCTAACTATATAAAATTTGATTATTCTGCGAGTATTACTGTTTGGCTATCGTTAGGAAGTCAATGTTGGTGTTTATTAGAAAAGTTGATAGTATATTGGACACTCAGTGTGTGGGACATACATTACTTCGGTATTCAAAAGATTTTCTAGGCTGAAGTGTCTTCGCCTTTTATTTATTTATTTTCCGAATGTCACAGAAGATCCACATATTTACTTTTACCGGACAAGCATGCCCACACGTGATTCTCGGTACTATAATACTGGAAAGAACCTGCTAAGGGCTTCTCAGTACTGCTGCTGTGGTTTGCTGTTCCTCGTAACACCAGCTGAACTGATAAGAAGAAATTGCGAAACTATTCTTATCTCATTCATTGAAGAGACATTTCTAAAATTTGTTTACTTAGTTGTTGCCTTCCGTGCGCATTTAGTAATGCTACGCTTACTTTCTTCGTCCAGATGTAAACATTTTGTCTGAGAATTCTCCACCGGCAGACCGTTGATAGTGTACCGGATCTTTGAAGCACCGAATCTTCATTGGCTATTATTCTACCATGGCCCGATACGCAAATGAGGTAAACCTGATTAAATTATGCGATGGATACTAATAGCTTAAGATAGTCGCACACTCCTTTTGAAATTGCTTCGTAAGCTTCCAAAGTACGACAGCCACGCCGTTTCACTTTCGATGTAGATGCCTTTTGCGTTGCCCCACTTTCTCAGATATAGTTAAATTGCTTGGACCACAGCATGAAAATCAGAGTCAACTTGCCCCAAAGTAGGAAACAGTGGGCTCAATATTAGGTGTTATACTATAGTGCCCCGCGTCAACACCTCGGACGGCTTTGGAGCAATTTGTGGTTCTCGATCGCTACACGAACGCGAGGGGGCTAATATCTGTCTCGAAAGCCACGGAGAGTTGCTCTCATCAAACCGCTGATACCCACACAGCTTACTCATTGTTGGAATCAAGCACTATATAATATATATATATATTTTAGCAAGATAATAATAAAATTATGTTTACTTACTCAATTTTCAATGAAAAATTTTCTAATAAATGATATTTCCTTTTTTATAATTTTGCGCTTAGACTTAAGCGTGCGTTTATTTTGCACTCAGATTTCAGATTCAAATCAATAACTGTGACAGGATCGGGTTAAGGTCTCCATTCGCGCACTAATGTTGCACCGCCGCTAGCTACAATCGCAGCCAATACGAAGTTTGCCTTAACTGCGCGTATCGCCCAAAATCACCCAGTTCAGATAAATAGTCCGCGTCCATATTCGTACTTATCAGATTGAGATTTAACTATTTTATAACAGTTCGTAGTTATATGCGAAATTTTTGCTACACAAAAACAAAAACACAAATCTATATTCTTATCCGTTCGTTTCGGTAGCTGTCACCGCGCGAAATTTACAACATAATGGATTTTGTTGTAAAACGCATGTTTATTTATTTTGATTGGTAGTTTTCCCCGCCAGCGCTAAAAAAAACTACAACTTTACAGAATAGCTGCGCTAAATTAAAAAAATATAGCAGTAAGAAAAAATTGCTGCCGCCAAGAGGTTCGGGCAGTCGGGCAGTCGGCCAGTTGGTTGAGCAGCGCTCGCCGGGGAGAGCAACGCAGGCAATTATCATGGCCGTATAGGATTACCAGGCATCTTAAGTACTTTAATACGAGTACGTAAATCAAATTTAATTGCGCCAACCGAGCAAGCGATCACAAGCTCGTTTAAGCGGTGGCCACCAGCGGAACACCAGTTTGGCAGCGAGCTTGGTGCTGCGAAGCGAGCAATCGCGGCACGCAAAAATCCACTGAAAACACAATAAATTCGCCTTTTTATGGTTTATGACTCAAAGTGCGAGTGAATTGCCACAGTAAAGTGTGTGTGTGTGTGCGGCTTTGAGGCGCGCGCGCGAATGTAGATTTACACTTTTCAGTGGTCAAAAGCGCAGCGGCGCGCAGTCACAGTCGAATGTAAATCTTTGAAATGCGATTTCGAGCGGCGAGCGCGCGCTTTCGACGGTGGGTGTTGTTTGTGGCAAATCGAGAGGCTGGCGAGTGGCTCTGTGGCGTGGAGGGGGCAGCTGCAACACGGACGCAGCGTTCAAAAGAAATGAATTATGTACATGTCGCTGACAATTTTAAGTTATCACCTAATAAAATGTCATTTGGCTTGTTTGTGCCGCACGCACTTGGCCGCACCGCTATTTACCGTAGCACTGTAATATGCTTTTTAATGCATTTAAGTTGCTGGCCAGTGGCGATCCAACGCAANCTGTAATATGCTTTTGAATGCATTTAAGTTGCTGGCCAGTGGCGATCCAGCGCAATAAATCAGCGCCAATCACCGGCCGTGTGACAGCGCCAAACATGTTGTCCTACCCGTCGCCTGCACCCCAACACGCACACGCTGATCCATCGCCAGCGCTCTAAAAGCACTCGATTAAGCGATTTATCATTGCAACGCGCCGACCGATGTCCGACGTCCAACATTCGACACCGTACGTACCGCAACGCCTGCGCAATGGCACAAAGTGTAGCACTGGCCATTAAGTGAGTGTGTGTGTGTGTGTGTGTGTGCGCGCGCTCATGCACTTGCAACGCGCCGACTAATGCGCGCTATTCCCTTGCTCACTCCAGTCTGAGGTATGCATTTCGATTAATGCATCCGATATCTGTGATTGCATCTGCGCATTGCATACATCACGTACACGCATAGAGGTGAGTATGTATGTATGTATGTATGTATGTTGAGAGCCTTTCAGTTTCGCCGCCGTTGTTGCATGTGCCGCATGCCAAATTGAAATCTCCGGCTGGCTGTTGCGGCTGCGCATGCGCAATGCCACAAAGAAGACACCTACAAATCGGAGTTTGGCAAAGTATTTGGCATGTGAGAGGCGCGCGATGCCGCCGCAAGAACAAAGCGGCATGTGCCGCTGCTGCTACTGACAGCCATGCNTCATGCACTTGCAACGCGCCGACTAATGCGCGCTATTCCCTTCCTCACTACAGTCTGAGGTATGCATTTCGATTAATGCATCCGATATCTGTGATTGCATCTGCGCATTGCATACAACACGTAAACGCATAGAGGTGAGTATGTGTGTATGTATGTATGTTGAGAGCCTTTCAGTTTCGCCGCCGTTGTTGCATGTGCCGCATGCCAAATTGAAATCTCCGGCTGGCTGTTGAGGCTGCGCATGCGCAATGCCACAAAGAAGACACCTACAAATCGGAGTTTGGCAAAGTATTTGGCATGTGAGACGCGCGCGATGCCGCCGCAAGAACAAAGCGGCATGTGCCGCTGCTGCTACTGACAGCCATGCTGTCGGCATTGTCGGCGTTGGCGGTGGTGGTGGTGGTGGTGCTGGCAGCCAAGACGGCGGCTGCAACGTCGATAAGCGCGAATTAAATAATTTTACACTTTAGCGGTGAGCGCAATGCAAAGCGATTATCTGCGCGCGATTGCTCGCTAACGAGCTCTCAATCCTGGCGGTGCGCTGTTGAGGCGCGGCGGCTGCCGGCTGCCGGCTGGTAATCCGACGATCGCACGGACGGCTGGACAGCGTAATTGGGCAAAACGGTGTGGCAAGTTGCGAGCCTTCGCGAAGCCATTGTTTGCACATGCCACACGTTGCTGATTGCCTTGTGCACCTTGCCGGTAAGCGGCATGCGATTTCGGCCCATTCCAGTTGGAGCGTAGTTACCGAGGTTGTGGAAGTGGAGTTGAAGGCCTTCATTTGCTTGGGCGGCGGCAGTGGGGTGCGGCGCTCGAATAATTGACAAACAATTACCTTAACGCAACGAGCAGTGGACGGCGCAAGCTTTTGAGTGCTGGAAGGCGCTATTGGCGGCGTGCCGGGCGCAGCTGAGCTGGGCTCGTCTATGCTAATCGCACCCACTGATCGAGGCGGGTGTTGCACAGAGCAGCGCAATAGTTGCACCTGAGGCGGCTACAAAGCATAGTTGGCTTCCGATAGTCCAGCGTATTTGTTTGTGTTTTGTTTGCCAAATTTCTATTACGTATTCGGTAATGGTTTTTCCTTTTTTGGAGATTAAAGTTTAGTGTTAACACTTTTACAGCAGCAGTTGGCGTGGGAATTTCGTATGCAGCGAGTGAGTGTGCTACGATGAAGGCCTACCGGTTCGTTTTTTTTCAGTATTCGACTATGAAATTTAATAATTGCTCATTCTCGACTAATTGATTTTCCGCAAATTGCCTCTTGCGCGCCTAAGCGTGTGATACAATCTCTAATTATTTAGCGGTAAAGTGCAGAAATATGGAAATAGGTCCATGAAGTTATCAAAATAATCGATATCGATAACTGTAAATATAACGATTAAAGCCGATTATCTTAGGCATCAACATTTTCCATAAACAGATACCGAGCGAGATCTATATCGCTCTACCAGCTTGCGTCCAAAGCGGCGCTTTACATTCATATTCGGCACTCTGTTTATGTTGCTTCTCCCAGTTCTGCTGCCACTTGAAATACATTTTCAATAAATCTCTCACAAAGCGTTCGCAAACAATTCGTAATAAATTTTTCATGAGCCTGTCGACGGCAACACTGTCTGTATATACACAATAATATTGGCAGCAGCCGCCAGAAAATCGCTTTGTTCTAGTTTTGTGCCACAGAACAAAAAAAAAACAACGCCACTGACTGATCTTCAGAATTTTCAATGCTTCACTGGCTGCTGCAACGCCACTCGAGTGGGAGTGGAAGGGGGCGGCTACGCGCATTTGTTACAAACGGCATAGATGAATGAATGGTCGCTGGCGATGACAGTCAACGCATGCGCGCGCACTTTCAGCATCGGATGCGATGCCTACTAATGTAAAGGCATTGTTTGCGAGCAGAAAATAGTGCGGCGAAAATAAAAGGCGGCCTAGCTTTAGAATATTTTATAAGCTTTGGATAAAAAGTGTGCAATGTGCTGCATGCTGTCCGCGTTGACTGCTCTCCAAAATGTTGCACGAATTTAGAATTTATAGATGAAAATGCTATAGCAAATCATTGCAAATCAGTGCTTTTGTGTAAGTGCCGTGCATGATAAATATTTATGGGATGTTTACTGTTTTGATCAAATGTGCACCCTGGTATAGGGACGGCTTGTTTACTTCCTGTTGGTCCATCAATGAAGGGCTGTTAGATTTTGTACTGAAATTCTTTAATTCCAAGAATGAAAATTGTGAAACAGTTTCTAAGGATAAACACATAACTTTGTATGTTGCACAGAGTAAATGTAATCCAAATGCCGTTGTTAGCCTGATAATGAAAGGGAAGCTGGCTGGTATCTGGTATAATGCCAAGAGTTTTTCGCCCAGAGGTCTCGTAGTTCCTCCGTTCCCGAATGGAATAACTTGAATTCGTGGCGAGCCGCTGGTCTTTGCGGCTTCCAACTGAACCAGAAGCAATTCAAGGCGAAGTGATTTTATGCATAACGCTTATTAAGAGCATTGGTGCAATATTGACGAATGCAAAACCAAGTACTTCCTTCTCAGAGAGAACAGGATAACTCTGGTGAGCATCGACGAATCACTGTGCAGAACTTTTTAAAGTATGAGGATAGACCGAGTAGATGAATTTTTGGGTCATATAATGAATAGACGATTAACATTCTGGTTTGCCCAACAAACTGCCAAGTTTCCTCACAAATTCTGAATAGTTTTTAGAGGATTAATGATACCACCCCTCCATTTTTTCTCCAATATCGTTTATCCTTCCTGTTTCGTAAATACATTGCCTGACTTTTTGGAAAATCTTGATCTTTTTGATCTACCACAAATCCAATCCAATCTGACGGCAGGAGAAACAAAACACGTTAGTGTTTGGACGAGCTTATCCTCCATTATTTGTGGCATGCGCCTTGATGTTGTCACACAAAGGGGAGAGACCTACAGTTTTACGCCAACTCCGTATTTTTATGAGAGGCTGTCAGAAATGCTCTCAGAGGTCTGCCGTTGCCTGCCGAAGAGCGACCGCTATAACAGAAACTGGGCTTGAACCCAGGCCCTGCGAAATCGTAGCGCGCACTGCTAACTTCTGCACCACAGCGGCCGCTTGTGAATTAATAGACAATTAATTCTCCTGAAACCGTAAACTTAAATTTTCATCACATTCTTTATCGATGAGAAAATTCCTTTGAAAAAAGTCCTCAGGTCACACTGAAAAACTATAAACCCAGTTTTACTAAATTTGGCCCACAGTTTCGTGAGTATATCGACTCTTTCGTGTGTTTTAATTTTTTGTTTTTGTCAGACTGTGTAACCACTTTTGTAGTAGGGACGATTTTTTTAAGTGAGATACTTTTTAGCAGTGCCCGGACTGGCTGTATCCTACAAAATCTTACCTGCAGTAAACAATCCAGTCGCTGGCAAGTCTTTTCTGACAAGGGTTCTATTGATACCGCCATGACAAGCTCTGGAATTTTCTCCGAAGATAAACTTTCTGTACCAGAGGTTAGACTGACTATAGCATTGAAGAACTCATGAGCAATTTTCATTTCTGTAGTTGTAGAGATTCTCTCGAAAAAGGTTATCTAGCTTAGTTCCCGAACTGGCTCTACACAACACCTTAACTTGGACAGCTAGATATTCCTGACATTGATTTCCTTGTCACCACCAGGACAAGCTCTGGCAAGCCACTGTGTCACAATGGTAAATTAGGGACTGTATGAGAATTCTGATTAGTAATTCGACGGTTTATATGATTAGAGAAAGCGTTAC
>NW_016175850.1:0-9690 GCF_001687245.7 Rhagoletis zephyria
TTAATCCGAGCGCAAATGAAATAACTAACATTTTGGCTGGCGTTGAACCCAAAAAAAAAATATCCTATTGCAGTGCGAATAACTTTGTGGCAATATGGCTATACGGGTTAACTTACAAATTATACATCAGTTCAGTTCAATATATTTGTTAAAAAAAGATTTTTAAAAAAGCAGAACGCAGGTGATATTATAAAGCTGCCAAACGTGTTGTTGTTGACTTCAATTATAAGCCTTCTGTCAAATCACATACACGCATGAAAATATAAATTTGTAAAGTATAAAAAACTTACCCCTACGGTGGAGCAAAATTGTAAAAACTACCAATTCGTTTTTGCCGAACTATATTCGAAAACTCTATAAAAACTTATATAAGCGTACTACGCCTTTATGTATACTTATTCCTGCTAGAGTGTAAAGTCACATATGGACGCACATAAATAATAAAAAAGGGTTGATGTTGTTTATTTGCCCAACGGCACTGATATAAGCAATCAAATTAGTGCTGTCGAGACTACATAATAAAACAACAATATAAAAATAACTGCATCAATAAAGTAAATAACGAAAACAAAAGCAAAGTAATTAAGATATTGAATTTACAAAGGAATTGAATGTGGTAGATATTACAATTTCGTAAGTGCAAAGCAACACTACAAAGGTTTTGAAAATTTATCAGGCACCGTAACAGTTACAACTTTTATTAAAAAAAAAAAACTCTTTTGACAATTATTTTCTGGCTTTTATTTAAGCACTCCTTAATTATTTCTGACTTTTATCTTTTAAATCCCAAATAACAATAATTTTTGAAATTATATGTCTCAGACAACAGTTATCGTAGACTTCTATTTATACAGGTCATAAATAAAACTTTTGTTTCCCAACACCTATAAAAAATTTTAATGACTTTTATACGAATGATTTAAAAAATTAAAGTCGGTGTTCGGTCCCTTAAATTTATTACTCATATATTATTTTCATTAGAAAAGTTAAGATTTAGCGATTGAAAAAATGTATTCTTTGACTATTGAAAAGGCTGTGGATTCTTTATCTATAGCACTTTGTCTCTTCATTGGCATATAAGGGGTTGTTGATAACTCATCTTATAGAGAAATAAAGTATGCCTTGTCAAGCAAGGGTTTAAATCCCATAAAAAATCAATACATGTTGTTCATACTAAATAAATACAAAATAAGTGAGTTTAGAGTTTACCGGTACGACAGAATCGACTTACGGAGTTGTCCTCAAGGATAAGCCTATTCACATAATGTTATGATCAGCCTAATAGTACTATGCCACAAAACGATTTCCTACCAAATGCAACAAGCTCTGCGTTTCATACAGTATATATAAGGGGCAATAAGGACCTGTCCTTCCGCTGCACTCAGTGCTATTTCTCATTCATAATGGAAAGGGAGGCCAATATATAATATGGGGGAAATAATTCCAAGACCAGTAATTTTTAGCGCTGTAGATGTGTCTATTGTAGATAAAGCACTTTTAAGTTCAAGAAACCCTTACACATTACAATCAGAAACCTTTAGTACATACATATATGGATCAAAACTCGAAATTGGAGCTGGTATATTTGGGCCCAATTTTAAGGGATCAATACCAATGGAAATCTCTCCTAGCATTTTCCAAACGGAGATTCGGGCATTAGAAATGTGTGGCAGAAAATGTATCAGAAGAGGCAAGGCAACTAAAACAATCTGTGAGACGGCCCTGATAGCACCAAAGTCACACATAATTATTTGTAAAGAAATGTCAATATTTTTAAATAAAACGCTCCACGATTTCAACATGTGGTGAACTGATTTTATTATCACATATTAAAAATAAAATGAATTTAAAAGCAAAAAAGCTTTTGACTGTCGTAGCCGAGTAGGCAGAGATATCGACTATAATTACATGTGTCCCAGGTTCAAATGCCGGTACACGCAGTATTTAAATATACAACAAATAATTTTCAAATGGTAATTTTAGTTTGCAAACGTTTGTCAATAGCATTTTCAATCTTGATAATTTATCAAGAAAAGAGCTTTATGTTTCTGTGGCTAGAATACCAATTCTTCATAAATAATTAATAAAATTATAAAAAGTTGAATTTATCAAGTGCACAGAATCGGGCTGAAAAATTGATATAATATTGCTTCAGTACCCTAAATATTATCGGAACCAAATAACACAGCCTAGCAAAGCACAAAGCTGCCACACTATTCCATGGAAACGCTGGCCTACTTAAAAGCCTTCATATTAATTCATAAATATTATGGCGATCAATATATGGCATACGATTTTTCTAAGAATTTTTTCGTATCAATTTATTTAGCGGTTTTCTGTTTATTGTCTTGTCCTTGTCTCGTGTATATTCTTTATTTAAAATGTTTCCGCTCTAATGCACAGTAAAAGTTACAAAAAAGAAGTAACACTTTTTCGGTTTACTGTTAGTAAAAATTTACTATAAATATCTTCACGTATGCGAACCCCTAATTACTTTTTACCTATTTATATTCCTTATGTTCATTGCAAACATTTCTCTATGCTTTTTTCTATTGCTGCTTTTATTGGCTTTATTGATGTTCACAAAAAGGTTAGTGCCGAACGCCACCATATCTACGTGGCTAAGCAAATTGGTGATGGTCGGGCTGGCTACAAAAATATGAAACAATTTTCACATATTTTCTACATATTTATGCGAATGGTGTGCTAAAAATGGGCCAACGTTGCAGAGGTTCTACGAATTTTATGTTCAGCAATTTGGCAAGCAATAAATAATATTACAAGTTATAGTGTATACATACATACAAATACATATTTGTATTTATGTGCAAAACAGGTACAAAACGTGCAAATGTTTCCGGTAAACTGATTATTGATTGGTGTTTTGAAGTAATGGAAAAAATTGTAGCCGGAAATTATTAGCTAACATATTTTTGTATGCATTACGGAATCTCAAAAAGAAGTACTGTAATATATATTGTTATGAGCACTTGCTTAACTACCCCACAAATTATTGCTTATGAAACACTAAACACAAAACAACTATATATTAGGGTGCACCATTCTCAATACCCAATAAATTGGTGCTCTTTTTACCCCCGAATTATAAAACTTATTGTATTTAAAACTTCCTCCAAAAATATTATGGGCCTCTCCTTCAAAATTAAAAGTAAAGCAATAACCATTAATATTACTTCCTACTAAAATATTATATTTATTCTGTCCCATTCCGATGAACGGGGCAAAGTAGTGCATCACTGCAAATATCACCCACTTAAATCACACAGATTCTTATTCACCGGGTTGAGATAGAAGAAATACCATTTTGTAGCGTAAGAAATTCTCTACATAACTGCAGTGTGAATTAAATCAACAGTTATTGCTTTCCTATTAAGTTTGATGCAAAGCGTGGATACGTGGCGTATGAGTAACATAATTGAATGCTCAAATTTCATGCAAAAAATGTACATTTATTGTGGTGGTGTGAAATGTCGAGCTGCGAAACGAACACTGAAGAGGGCACAACGCCCAAACTGGTTTGTCTATAAACTAAATTTGAAAAAGGATGACGAAACATTCCTACCCTGCCGGAAGCACAAACAATCAAAATAAATCTTTATTGGGTCTGGAAGGACAATGAGCCCATCGAATTAGTCCGGCTGTCTACAAAAGGTTTTAGAATAGTTCTGAAAGACGTTTTTCGCGTTTTCGTTGCAATTTCGCACTATTTTCACTTATTATCAGCAGAAAGTTTAGAATGAAAATAACCACTTCAGCCAGTCTGCGCCAGTTCAAACTTGCACTTTATTTTTCTAAAATTGAAACAAAACTGAACAACGCTAAGTACAAGTTAGTACAGAACTGAAAAAAAAAATATATCTAAGAAACCTAATTAAAAGGCTCAAAATTTTTACGAAGGTTAGTTGATATTTTATACCCGAGCACACTTGTGCACAAGGGTATATTTACTTTGTTCACATAACGGTTGTTTGTAACAGCCAAAACGAATCGAGATAGATATAGACAAATGTATAAAATAATACGGATACTCATACGCCATATACTTACATTCAATTTCAACTTTTCCGTAAATAAATGGTACATCCAATATGGATCCACCATTTTGAATTTTTTAAATTTGATTTCAGATTCATAATCAGCGACTTTAAAAACACCCAACTGAAAAATTTTAAACGAATCCAATCGATTTTGATTGTTTTTCGCCATTTTGGGTCCAACGTTTTGAATTTTTCCAATCTTATTTCTGATTCGTATTCAGCGACCCATATGCCTCCCGAGTAACGAATTCTAAGTCAATCCGAGAAATTTTATAAAAATCTTCCGCCATAAATTGATAAAATATAACCAACTCGTAGTTAGATTTTTCGGGGGACTCCTATGGAATATATCACTTGTAGTCAGCTACGAAAAGCTAACTTGAAATTAGTTGAAAAGTAATGCGGGAGTAATTCACACGTTCTTTAAACATACAAATTTTACTTTGTATATAATTTCCATCAGCACTTTACAAATACTTTTCCGTTTTGAGGACAAATAAAAGGAATGCACTAAAATATGTAAACAAATATGAAATATAATAAAATAAAATAAATAAATAAAAAAATAAGAAAACTATATATTTTGTTTTTCTTATTGATATTTTATGTCCAAAAGAACTTAGTTACTAGTTAGTTGACATCTAATGCAGAGGTAACAGCTCTAGACTATTTCGCGATCATCGCCATAGAAATAAAGTTAGCTTTCCTCAAAGCAAATATACAGACAATAGTGACCTTTAGTTCCTTCGGAATCAACTTCAAGTTAACTTATAGTTATATACATTTCCGACAGGGTTCGTATGCGTATGTACACTTACAAATGCATACGTGCATTTTATATGAAAATATTATTTTTAAATACGAACATTTTTAAACGATAATCAAATATAAAGTATTCATTTTGACTTTGCATCATTTCCCGCAGTGTACTCTATCAACCCATTTTGCGCACACACAGTGTTGGATATTCTTGCCTTTACCAATGAGATCACAAGCCATTTAATTTAAAATACACTCATGCGTAATCCGCAAAAATATATACATATATATATATATATTTTTTTTTTTTTTAATAAGGATTACATTTATATGAACAACGTAAATATCTCTAAGGCTGATAGATATGTGTGAATGTAAGGGCTGTTAACTAAAATAAATTGTCCCCTAAAAACAAATTTAGTTTACTTTTTTTTATCAATCAGTTTCTGAGTATGAAAACATAAAAAAAAATCAGAACAAAAGTAAATCTTTAAATATATAACTTAGTATAATTTAGAGCGTTGTTGATGCAAATATCATTTTTGCCTCAATAGTTCAGTGCAGTCCACAATATGGCAACAATTTGCAAGTTGCTTGTCGAGATTCGATACCTTGTACGTGAGTCTTTTATATGCTCAGAAATGTTTTCTAAAAAATATGGCAGCGCGAATTATATTTACTTTTTTTTATTCAACAAATTTTACCCACAAAAGTCTCAAAGTTAGTGCCGCTACACACGCTACGGTTTCTAGTTACCCGGCGCAAAGTGTATGTATGTATGTATGTATGTATGTATATAAAGCAATTGCAACTCCAATACAAGTAAGTCCCCGGCTAAATACATATATTTTGAGCCTGCTGCCACTTCAAACTTAAATATTGTCAATTGATTTATTTTGTGTCATTTAACTCATTTTTTCAGATAATTTTTGCTTATCAGATAATGTATATACTAGTATTAAAACGTAATACTATGTTCACGTTGAGCTATTAACTCGAGTTTATGGGCCATTTTGGAGTTAATCGGTTACCACTACTCATTAACTCGGAGTTGGCCATATATCTAAATAATTTCCATTTAACTCGCCTCAAACACCACTTTTATTTGGAGTTAAAGCGAAAGCAACCCTTTCTTTTACCGAATTTGGTTTGTGTCTCTGATAAGCCTTACCTGCAAACAACTTGCCGATAATTAGCCTGTTCCCGTACTCAAGGGTTTTATCAGAAATACCGCGAGGTCGTTCCGTGCACGTACTTAAGTGTAGAATATCAAAAATCTGGTTATGAAAAAATCAAAAATGTGGCTCGATAGAACTTTTTATGCTGATTTCAACCTTACCAAAATTATCTGGTGGAAGTAAAAGTAAAGAAGATATCAATGGTTAAAGTTATATTTTTATTTTTATATTTTTTTTTTTAATATCAATATTTTCTGAACAACATTATCTATTAAAAAACTAATGACGTCGAAAAAAAGATAATTAGGTGTCTTTTACTTGGTGCATAATTTTCTACTTTTTTATGTTTTAAGCCAGAAATAGCTAATAAACAAAAGAATATTCAAATATATATTTTTTTAAATGCGTTTATTTAAAATTTGTTTTAAAAAGGTTATACTACTACATACGTCGCTTAAAAGACATTTAAATTAGCATCAATACTTTTGTGATCGGTCAAATGGTTTCAGAGATATTAGAAATACAAAAAATAGAAAAGTTTAAGTTTATTGGCTTTTATTTTTATTGGTGCCAAATAATCTTAGTATGGTTGAAATCAGCATGAAAAGTTCTATAGGCACATTTTTTTTATTTTTTCTTTTTTTTTACTTTTTGCTAAACAGTTGGTATTTCACACCACGGCTACTTCGGACTATTTCAGTCTAACCCCTGGAGTACGGGAACAAGCTAAATGTGAATAAGAAAAAGTAAACAAACAAATGTCAAATACACTCTGAGTTTCTTTAACAAACTCAAAACGTTAAACTCGAGTTAATCTTTCAACGTGAACATGGCATAACGTTGCTTGCAAGTCAACTACTGAAAATAATATGCAGTTAATTTGCGTTTGGATAGCAAGCTTAAGGCGTATTGCAATGTTATTGCATACCTAATATACAACAAATTGTATTGAATTTCACGAAAATTGCAATGCTTACAACAAACATAAGCACAAAAAGTAAAACACATTGAAAATTACCATCAAACATGCAACGAAATTAAGATATTTACAGGAGTTAAAAGTACAACTGTCACGAAGAAAGAAATGATTTGACGGCCGGAACTCAAGGACGTTTTGTAGACACAGCGCAGCTCGCATGCTACAAACAAGCTGACAAAAAATGTATTTTTGTTTCGTGAATTCGCCAAGCAGTATTTAAAACACTTTTAGTTTAAGATAGTTTTAATAGAACACGCGATAGGGTATCCAAAGTATGATACATTATTTACTGAAAGGTAAAGTGTTTTATTTTTAGTTGTAAATTTTAAACACATACATACATATCGATGGTCCTGTGCAATAACGACACGATTTAAAAATAACTTTTTCGAGCAAAATTATTTTTGTTATTTTCTATGAAAATATCATCTAAGCTTTAACCAAAGCCATCTACAAAAATCAAAATTTGAAACTTTATACAGAATTGAAAAAAATTCAATAAACATTCATCAAAATTTCAAATTATAATCATAAATCTTTAGAACTATTTTGGGTATGCAATTTAGAACCCTTACAATTTTAGGCTGATCAAGTGCAAGTTTCAATCGCCAAAAAAATTACGTGGATTTTTGAAATTTTTTTTGGAGACTGCTTTAGCGGTTTTTTATACACATATCAAGTTCAATTCACAAATACTGGCGTTGATTTTTTTAAATTTTGTTTCGAACGGTCGACCGCATTTTGTTTCACAAGAAATGCATGCATATGGAAAAAATGCAAAAATCCGTCACAAACAAAGTCTCAATATCTCTGGGATTTTTAGTCGTAAATTTTAAAAAGCATACATCTAGCAAAGCAGGTATAATAAGTCTATTGTAGTTAGTCAGATCAACCGTATACTTTTCCCATGGATATGACATGCTTTTCCTGGCGATAAACTTTCTAAAATGCTTTTTTCCTGCCGAAAGTAATGCAAATGAGTTTGCAACCTCTACTCGCGAAATAACCTTACCTTACAACATTTAAAAGTTCACCATTTTAACATCTGGATATTTATAGCAGTCAAGCTGGCAAGCTACAGCGTCGCCATTTGTTCTGCAAGCAATCTCACCTTAAATTTAAATAACCTCAAAGCTAATTCACCAACAACACGATTGCGAAAAGATTGCCATCAAAAGAACAACAGCGTAAGATGAACATAGCAAACGCCCGCCCCCCCGTTCTCTGAACATACAGTTCTATGCAAAAACTCAAACAAAACAGAGTCAATGTAAATATACAGACAGAAATTGCTGCTATCAAAAAATTAGCAATTCTGATCACACATTTTCCCAACCGAACGCAATATCACAAATAAACCAGCATGCATACAAACATGCACAACTAAGTAATTTAACCGCCTGGCATAGATGTGCCGAATGAAGCAGGAACCTGTTGTTGGTAAACGAAAAGTGAACGAAACGTGTTTTATCAGCACTCGAGTGTAACGAAGAATAAGCAAAGTATGACTACACAGCAATACCGCCTACAAGAACCCCACTAGATCTTCCTTAATTTCCTTATCCACAATAACTTACATATTTACTTATATACATTGTAGGTATGTGCATTAGAGTGGTTCAAAAACACTCTTTTTGGAAATTCATAGACGTTATTTTGAAAAAAAAAAGATTTTGGAGGCGGCGCTAGTCGATTTTTTATAAAAACGTTGATGTTCTCAATTTTGTTATTTTCGTGACATGTTAAAATGCAGCTAAAAATATTTTTTTACGTATATGTAATCAGGTATTATAGGGGAATATTCCCTTATTGACATACCTGTCTTGGACAGCTAGAATGGGCATTAAGCCCGAAAATATGCTTTCGAAAAGAGACTGCTAAAATTAAAACGTTGTTACTGAACGTTTTAAGCATTGTCACGGGTTGAAACTCATTACCAGTTTTTCTCTGGGTTTGCTGATTAGGAATTTGGTGTCAGATTTTTAATTTCAAAATTTTGTCATGTTACGAAAATAAAAAATTTAGAACATCAGAGTTTTTATAAAAAACTGGCCAATCCGACCTCTCAAAAAAAAAAAAATTGTTTTTAATAAAAAATGCGTTTTTCTTTTTTTACAAATAATAATATTTTAAGATAGCGTTTATGAATTAAAAATTTTTTTTTGAACCACTGTAATGTACATATATAAATTACCCTGTAGGGAACTCAACTAGCTATAAATGCACTATAAGTTAAAAATTCTTTAAATAGGGGTGACTACGCTTCGACTACTTTAAGTTGGTTCCAAATGTCTATTTTTACAACGCTTTTATCAACTTGCAATGTTGTGTGTCCAGAAACTTTCTATGTTGTGGATCCAGAAACTTTCAATGTTGTGTGTCCGACGCCATAAAACCTTTGCTTTGAAAAGTTCCTATAAAAAAGCATAGTGCATAGGGCGACATCTGTAGTGAATAGGGCGAGGTAGATGACATCTAGATGTCGCCCTATGTACTACGTTTGCTACAGCGGAAATAGACGACACGCCATTTCTTTAAATAAAATTAATTGGTGCTCGTTTGTATGTACATACATATGTAAATGCATGTGTGTGCACCTTTCTATTAATATCGTTGAATTATTTAATATCTTATTGCAAAATTTTATTCAGACAGGACTAAAAAGTAGAAAATAAATAATATAAAAAAAACTTTTTAATATACAACGCTTTTATAA
>NW_016175851.1:0-110 GCF_001687245.7 Rhagoletis zephyria
GTATTTAAGGTTCGGCTCCGCCCGAACTTAGACTTTCTTACTTGTTTTTAATTTTCTTTTTGTGGTCCCAATATAATACATAAATCAGATTTTTTTTTTTTTTTTTTTTT
>NW_016175851.1:303-9689 GCF_001687245.7 Rhagoletis zephyria
TTTTTTTTTTTTTTTTTTATGAAAAACTGGAAAAAATGCAAACTTTAACAAGGGAAAATTTAAAAAAAAAAACAATTTCTATGTATATGTTTCGCACCTGTGTTAAACCCTGTTCCTTTAGAAAAAATTAAGCTGCTATTGAAGANCAATTTCTATGTATATGTGCGAAACCTGTGTTAAACCCTGTTCCTTTAGAAAAAATTAAGCTGCTATTGAAGAAAATCGATGGTTCAATGAAAATGGGCAAGGATTTTTTTTATGAAATATCAGCAGAAAAGAGTGTTACTCATACGCCACGTACACCTGAGTAGGTAGAGTGTTTGAATCGAAAAAAAGAGGTGTCAGAAATGATTCAGTGTTATTATCAAATCAATTCGATCAATTTGGATTAAGAAGCATATGGGATGCTGAGAGCTATGAGCTTGGTATTACAGAGCTGCATTAGTGTACTTTAGCTATGAAAATGGATGTTTCTGGAACAATTTTTATTTAGTAGATATGTAATCAAATAAATAAACGAAGAAGAGTTGTAGAAAATGTACAAAAAAAAGGAATTTACATATATATTGTATTTAGGCGGGAAGAATATCAGTATGAACTTAACCCGATATTTTGGCGTTGGTCTACACCAGCTAAATATATTCCTCTCAACAACAGGTTTGGTAACTATAACCCTATCATGTAGCTGTAATCAAAACATCGGTTGAGAGAAATATATTTAGTTGACGTAACTAAACTCTTTTCTCTGTGTAGACCCCCGTGCCGCATGCGGCATAAGGGGAAGTATCTCTGCGACCTAAAAATACCAAAGACTGCGATGGTTTTCCGTAAAAAACTAATTAGCAACTTGGGTAGGTAAGCTACGAAAAAAATGCAAAAATTCTATTACGTAAAGCTTCCGAGAAAATTCGTATTTCATTTTCCTTAATGTTACCGCGTATTACTAACCTTTCCTTGGAATTATCAAAAGTCAATCTGATTTACTTAGGCTTTTGGTGGTATTTTGAACTAATTTCGTTGTTTTTAAGCAAAAATTTCGTTTTATACAATGTAATTAATTTTAGTTTTTTTCAAATTTTCCGAAAAAAAATTTTGTCATTCTAAATTTGAACAGGCAGATAAAATTAAAATTGATTGGGGCAACTGGGCACTAGATATTGAAAAAATAACATAAATATTCGAGGAGTGAAAATAAACCTTAGATTTGTTGCCGCCCAGCAAAAAATCGGTAATCGCTTTTAGTGGTAACGTGTTCTAGAAGGCATAGCGTTGTAATGCCTTCGAATTTTTTCGCTTCTTTTAGGCATTGTCGGTAATGCAAAGTAGAATGTCCTACAATATTTTATTTATTTCGCTTCTTTGTTTCATTTTGGGGAATGCAAAGTAGAATGTCCTACAATATTTTTTGTTTATTTCGCTTCTTTGCTTCATTTCGGAGAATGCAAAGTAGAATGCTGCATCCTAGTCAGCTGAAAAATAGAATGAATATCAAAAAAATCTTTTTCTACCGTTAGTTTCTGTGGACATTTGTCTCGCATAAAAATCATGTTTTGCTTTGTTCAATTTGCAGCGAAGTTGAAGTCAGTCAATGAAGTGAAGTACATGAGTGAAGAAGTACAATTTTAAGCTTAAAAAGCTGTATGTACATACCGATTTTTAAGTAAAATCTAAATACCCAAATACATACATATGTTTGTATAAAAACTGATTTATAAAAATCTTAATTAATTTTAATCTTTTAAGACATTTTCTGATTTAATATAAATAAGTATGTACTCATCTGGGCATTCTAAATACCTTAAGTTCACTGTAAGGTATTCTTTGTTCGCTTCTCTGGATTCTGTTTATCCATGCGTTCTCCCTTCGTTTGAAGGTAATGCTGCGGGTAAGGGTAAGGCGCCTAGCTCGTTTACACTTTCGCTTCTGTGGTAATCGTGCTTTTTGCTGGGCGTGTAGTTTGGGTTACATAGTCATGTGCTGAATACAGAATTGGACTTTGGCCTAAGGTTTCCAACGTGTAGCCCAAAACACCATGTCTGATTCCAACGAGTCCCGCTTGTTTTAGGCGAACGGGCAAATATTTTCGTATAACCCTTGATAAGAGCCAGAGTTGGAACTTCCACTTAAGCAAAAACTTCTTAATAAAATTATATACTCCAACGAGGCTCTAGAAGATTTTTTTGGTGTAATGACTTCTGCAGGGACTGCGAAAACAAGAACGAACTTGAATCCTTCAGGCGCTTACTTTGTGAAAGTGTTAATTAGTTCCGTAATATAAATCCTACTGTTACTTGGACTTTTTCAACGCAAGTCTTCTTCCTCCCTATTATTCAGCTTTTCTGAACAGTTGGAACTGAAAAAAAGCAACACGTAAATGTCGGTACTTTTGGTACACATTTTAAATGAAGGTCTCAAAAATTTTTTCACTTGTTCCAACTTTTCAGCTATGAGTCAAGCAGCCGTTTCTGATTGTTGAATCTGCTTTGTTGTAGGAATAATGCATTTTTAATGTCACACTTAGTCGACATCCGTAAAATAAGAAAGCATTTGAAAAGTAAGCTCCCCTAAAAGATTGAATCTTTCACTTTTGACACTTCGCTTGCAACTAAAGCTCCACTACCTTGAACGCGTTCGGCGCTTTTCCATATTTTTTTTTACTTACTTACAGCGCATTTTCACTTTTTTGTTAGTGTTTAGGCTGCCGCTGCAAGTCTAGAGTGCTATGTGGCGTGATGCATATTTTACTTAAAACTCACTTTAAAATGCATGAAATAGGCGTTGTTTATTCACACTATTCGCTGTCCTCTTTTTCACTTATTTTCCCTCTCCTTCTTTCGCCCTATCTTCTTAATAGTTATTTTAACTTTTCATTTTTCACTGACCAAATATCACGTGCCGCATCCAGAGATGTGTTCACTTCCAATTTCCGTTGCCACATCACGCACGCCTTTGCCGTTGCAACATTAAAAAGGTGACACTTTATGCATCATAGAAGACTTAAAAGAACAAAATGCTAGTTTAAATAGAAATGTATGCTTCCACATAAATTTACGCGAAAATACCTCCTTTATAAATTTTATTTGGCTGCAAACTGAAGCCAAAGCGTGGTTTTCTCCCTTCAAAACTTTGGCGAAAAAAATGATTACTTTTCGGCATGCAGTTGTGCGTTACATATATTTAAAAAGTAACTGCTCCACCCACTCACTTATAATCACAAAAATCTGACTATATCCGACATCTCACGTTCTGGTGCACTTCAATGACAACATCTTTCACAATCAGCACTACAGCAACAACTATCATCGCTATCACTTTAAGTGCTGTGGCGTGTTAGTCAACTTTATGCACCGTAATCATGCAAATGGCTTCTCATGCAAATGCAATGCAATTACTTTGACGCATTAACGTTATGAATGCTACGTTACTATCTGTTGTCAGTAATCCAACCAGTTTGGACTGCGTGTCCGGGCGTTATGCTAAAAACGTTAATTAAATTAAAAAAAAACACCATATTTTAGAGTGCTTAGAAGTGTTGAAGCCGATGTTGATTTTAATGCTTTAAAATTAAAACGGAACATAAATTTCTGATCACTTAAAAACTGCGAATTTTTGAAATTCAGAAACAGGATACAAAGTTTGTAAAGTAGTATAGAGCTTTTTTATTAGTTACACATCAGAAATAATTAAATCTCACATGAAAATAAGAATGGAATAAGCTGTTATGTTTACCACTTAAGCGAATTCTTTTGTTTTCAGGAAACATTACTGGGTACTTTTAAACAGATAAAGTTGCCACTGTTTTAGATGAACGTACAAAAAATAATGTTTGTTCCTCCTTATCGAGAAACTTGGGTCCGGCTAAATGTTTTTCAGTTGTTGTGTCCAAATGCATGAGCGAATCTAAAAACTTTAACATATACGTTTAGTCAAAGGATTAAGCTTTTATTTAAAATAAAGATTTCTACTTTCCGGGCACTGGTTTATTAATAAGTTCGGTTTGCACTATGCACCTTTTTTTGCAAATTTCGATGTGCGTTCAGCGCAAAAATACTGCGGATGGCTTAGCCGAAGTTCTATGCACTTGAAGAGTGTTTCTTTTTATTCCTTTCCACTTCGTTTTCCTTCATGCAGCTGTCTTCGAAAAACAACTGATGATTCCGCAAGGGTTGCAGCATGTCGATTTTTCATTTTTCGTAACGTAGCTACGAATTACGAATTACGAAAATTCGGGTTCTAAAATAAGGGTGTAAGGGTTAATGTGAAAAGAAATATTGAGATCTGAAAAATTACCCTGACATTCGTCTGCCTTGTTAAAAAAATTTTATGGAAAATTTTCAAATAAAACAATGTACAATTTTCCTTCTGTCAAGTCAAGGGTGGCTAACTCTGCATTAGGTGGTAACTAACTTTTAACAAACTACTTTTGCACATAAATAAATAACAATAAGAAAAACTAGTATCTTTATTTTAAATTAATTTATTTTAAATTACATATTTCTTTGATATTCTTCTATAGGTGATCCCATATTCAAATTCTGTCAGAATTAACTTTAAATGATAACATAAAACTTCATTCTTCATTTTATTTGTGCTGAATTCGAAAACAATTTGTGAAGTGCAGAAAAAAGTGTATTCAAAGCCAAATTTGTATGAGGATATTTAAACAGAAACTTGTTTAAAGAAAAGTTACAACTCATTTTACATTAGCTAATTAGCATAAAGGCTAACTAAAAGTTGGTTATTTTTTATCAATTGTTGATTTTTTTTCTGCGGGGTTGTTGTGAAAAATTTTGTTTCGTATACGTATATATATGCCAAATTCACAGGTTTTGTTTACATCTGAAAAGTGGTTTATTGTACTAGTGCGCATGTTTGTATGTTTGTATATATATATGTTAATATTTATAATGCACATGATAAAATTTATAGAAATTATGAACAAGCACTTGTACTTCAATATTTTACTTATTCGACAACTTGTCATTGCTTATTTATTTACGCTTGAGCACTTCATTTTGTTTATTTAAATTAGTTGGATATGTAAATCTGTAGTTCTTTAATTAAAATGGCGTAAGTACACTTGAGGCTTTAGTATCGGTATGCGTCCGTGTGCATACCCTGCAGGGAAACAGGATACTAGTGAATTAAATTTCTAGTACCGTACTAGATCTTTATCGACAAAAACGAACTAGTCCGACAGGAACAAGATCCCCACCAGTCCAAATTCGGCGAAAATTGTTGCTTTTAAAAAGCCGATATTTTTTACTTTTTTCACTACAAATCTACCCTGCAGGGAAACCGCGGACTGGTGAATCAAATCCAAACCAAAAAGGAACTAGTCCGATAGGAACTAGATCCCCACCAGCCCAAAATCGGCGAAAAGTGGTACTTTTAAAAACTAATTTTTTTCAGTTTCTTTCACTAGAAATCTATATCTAAAGTGACGAATTTAGAAATGGTTCGGAACTATAGAAAAAGGGATGCAGAACGAACTAGATCTTATTTGTCGAATTTAGAACTAGTTCGGNTACGCTTCTATTCTGTGCTTCGCAGATGCTTTTTCATAGCTTGGTAATACAAAACTAAAATCTGTGTTAACATTTCAACATCTTGGGACCGTCTGGAGTCTAAGAAATAACAGAGAGTACCTCTGCAAACTCAGCTACAGCTAAAGCTACATATGTAAACGTACATTTCTTAAAAGCATTCAAACAGATTTAATTTCAAATTGAAAACACATTTCTTCCAAAATAACTTAAAATCGCACACACGGAAGAACCAAAAAGATTGAAAAATCATGATACTTTTTTCTTTCGTCTGTCGATTTTGGAACTGGTTCGGAACTATAGAATTTAGGACTAGTTCGGTACTATCGAAAAAGGGATGCAGCGGGGGGCAATTGACACTGGGTCTAAAATGTACTAGAAGCGCACCAGTTCAGAACTAGAGATTTTCCCCACAGGGTATGTCTAAAGTGACGAACTTAGAACTAGTTCGGAACTATCGAAAAAGGGATGCAGCGGGCGGCAATTGACACTTCCTAGGACATCACCATGTAAAATTCGCCAGTGGTTTGCATGCAAAAGAGATTTATCGCGAACCAGTACTGGGTCTAAATGTACTAGAAGCGCACCAGTTCAGAACTAGAGATTTTCCCCACAGGGTATGCATGTTCAAATTTTCCTTATGTGTAATCACTTGATAAATATGTGTAAATGTGTCTCTGACACTTTCGTTAAGGAAATGGATAAAATTTACATCGAGTTTACATATTTCAAGTTGCTCAGTTCTTTAGCTTGAAAAGTTGACTTCATTGTAGTTCAGCAGTTCGAAATCCTTTAAATTTTCTTAGAAATGATGTGACCACATTGAATATTTTAATTGGATTTTGGGCAAACAATTACTACTAAGGAGAAAAGGTTGAAGGTCCACATTTAACGCATTTACATTAAATTGAATCAAGTTATATTTAATAAATAATAAGAAAAATATACACTTAAAAAAATCAAAAAATATCCTTTTCCTCCGGCTGGGTACATTGCTTTAATTCGCCTTTAAGGGTTAAGCGTTCAAATATCTTAACTGGATTGTTTCAGCCGACGCTTTTCAAAGCTCATTAGCAGCAGCAGTAAAGAACGGATTACCCATTTTGCGGGTGTGTTCCCAAGCAACAGCTGCTCACTGCCTATAATTTGCTGTCTATGCTTTTTTTGGTAGACATTTTTTTATTTTTGTTTGGAATTTTTTATTAATTAATGCTCATTTGCTTCTATTCGTTTTAACGGTAAAATTCTTGTCTTAATAAATGTGGTTGAACCTTAAACGTTTGGCTACGCCTTTTTGAGGGAATATCATAAATACTAAGCTGTATTTAAATTGGATTAAAAAATTATTTTTAGGTCTCGGGAGGCTGTGAAACCGCTGCTACCTTGAAGACAAGTGTCGCAAAAGTGTTTTTTTTAAGTTAGATCATTTTCATATAGGAATTTTATTGAGTCATTTAACTTTTCAAACCATCCATCGTTTTTCGGCGTTCGATTATTTCGTTTAAATTTTAAAACTAAACTAATTTTGTCTAAAATAAAAGTTATGCCAATTTTTCAGGTACACTATACCTATATTTCCTATGTTGATGTTGAAGATGTAGGGACTTTTGGGTGTTACGATCACGAGAAACTTGCGGTACCGACTAAACCGTGCACCAGTAAAACTCACTAGGTTCGCATACATAACTTGTGCATGAAAACACAGCAAGTCCAAAGCACATATTTAAACACAATACTAATTTGATTTATGCTCTTGTCAAGCTAAACAGATTCTTGTGTGTTTTGCTTTGACCTCCACGAAATTTCACAAACTTACAACTACTAGAGTTGGATAACATTTACCAGTGACTGAAGTTTTATGAAGAACATGGTTTCATAAAGCGTGAATTATTACCCAAACTAATTTTTGGTCCGTCATTCTACCACAATTTATTACTTGCCACTTATGTATGTATGTGGTGGCATGCATTAAGTCATGCTATTGTACATGCATAGTATGCTTTGTATTCACATACATAATTAGAGCAAATAAAGCTCCTTCTTCCTAATTATTATGCAGACTTGCATGATTGTCGAACAGCGCCTAGTTTAGTTTTGCTTATTGTTGAGCACCATTAATTAAAGTTTTCCTTCCAAGTCTCCATCACAAATCGCTGCCATTATATTTGTTTCGTAAGAATTTGCGTTGGATTTTCAGGTATTCCGCAGCCACATTTGATTGTCTGTACTACTTTCAATGCAAAAGTACGCTCATAAAAACAACAAATAGAATTACAAAAAAAAAAAACAGCAAAGTATTTCACACCCTTAAATTATGCCAACTCTTTGTTTTGTATCTTTTGCTTCGCTTTATTTTGCTACCAACATCCGTTCTTGTGGCCATTATCCTTTCGTGCCGCCACACAACTACATAGCTGCTGGCAAAAAACGGAAGTAGAGGCATCACCTATTGTTTTGCCCCAGCAACAAGCAATATTCGTTGCGCCACAGAAAAAAATATATGGAATAATTCAATAGCAGCGCAACAACAGCAATAATGGCATTTTTTTTTTTTGAAAGCAGCTGCCAACCTATTGTTTTAGCCCGATGATTGCTTGCAGCTTAAAAGCTTTTTCCTTGAATATGGCCGACTTAAGCGTAGACATACAAACAAAAGCATAGCATAAAAATCATTTAAGATAGCAATAAATGCGTGGAAATTTACACAATAGCGGCATACCTTTTATTCTTTTTTAACCGACCTTAAAAAAGGAAGAGGTTTTATATTTTTATATTCGCCTATATATTTTTATTGAATTTTTATTTTCATATACAAATTTTGCACATTTATGACTTAAGCAGATGGACTCAAGCAAAAAGGCTGACAAGCAAATCGAGCAAGAAATAACGTCAAAAATTTAGAAGTAGCTGTAAAAAGAGGGAGTTTAAATTAGTTAGCTAGCTTTTCAATAACCAGGTGCGCTTAGGAAATGCTTTAGCTGAAAATGAGAATACTAAGGCGTGCATGCACATTAGGGTATATCATCAAAAACAGTTATAGGTTTCCAACCGGAATTAAAAAATTTATTGTATTTTAGGACTTCTGCAAAATACTTAAATATTAAGATTTACGTGAACTAGATGGATTTGAAAATACCTGCGCCAAATATTCTATCATCGGAGTTAATTTTTTAGGGCTCGCATACGCATTGTCATATTTTTCGTATGCGAAATCTTATTGTAAAGGAATTTTTTTAACATTGGCATTTGATCGCATTTAAGTGCGAATTTGTTGCAAGATTTCTATAGATGTTGCCAAAATTGTAGTTTTTTTGCATAGTTGTGCCTGAACAACGATTATCGGGATAGAACCACTTCTTTCCTACTTGGAATAAAAGAAAATGTGAAAAAATAGTTGCTTAATCCATAGTTAGGTATGCGATAAATAGTATGAGAATTCTCTTAATTTATATCGTATACTTTCTGTGATGAGCAGCACAGGTAGTAAGTATAGACGCATAGTGGCGGACCTAAACCTGATTCTCTTCTTCATACTTAAAAACTGTAAGCTCTGTCAATACTACAGACCTTTTACTCACTTACTCAGTCACCCTTCGGCACCTTTTTGCATTAAACTTAATTTAAAAAATCCTAACCATCCTAACAAAAAAATATCTATCAAAAGCTCAGTTTTGTTTGAGATTAACTGCTTGTAGAAAATTTTTCGCCCTAAATAATTTGTTTCTAGAGTTAATCAACTAAACCTAAAAAAATAGCAAAAAAAAAAATTTGAAGTGTTAAAAAAAATTTCACCAAAATAAACAAGTAAGAAAGTCTAAGTTCGGGCGGAGCCGAACATTA